>NC_140166.1:71155380-71205269 GCF_963971535.1 Notolepis coatsorum | reverse complement strand
CTTCCTTTAACCTGTCATGGCTATTTGCAGGTAACTGTATATTATTATATATACTGTAGTTTTAATCTGATCTAACATGGCTGATATAGCAGGAGAACTGACTAGATGCTTCTCGCCGTGGTATGAATAGAGCTAGAGAACACAGTTATTCTCACCTGAAGTTCACACCAGGCCACCTCCACCCAGGTCTCCGTGTCCAGGCCTTTATACACAGTCTTGAAGGCGCCTCTGCCCAGTTCAATGTCAAACTTGAGGAACCTGCCTCCAGGAGAGGTGGCCACGGCCTTCATCTCGGCCTCCTCCTCCTGCTCGCGGTCTCTCTCCTTGCCCCTCTGTAGGGGCGTGGAGCTAGGAGCATCCTTGCCGGGCTCCTGTGTGGACCCGGCCGGGTCGTTGCCCAGGGTGGCGCAGGCGGAGGCGGCCCCCGGCTGCTGGGCGCTGCTGGCGAAGACGGGGTCTGAGGAGCGCAGCTCCAGGTGTGGGGCGCTGCGGGGCGCCTCCAGGGGCACGTCGTCCTCCTCCTCGCAGATCTCCACGCTCTTCCTGAAGAAGCGCTTCTCCCTTCTCAGCCTGCTGGGGCCTTGGGCGGCCGGCGACGAGGGCGTGGAG
Organism: Notolepis coatsorum; assembly: GCF_963971535.1. Taxonomy (NCBI): domain Eukaryota; kingdom Metazoa; phylum Chordata; class Actinopteri; order Aulopiformes; family Paralepididae; genus Notolepis; species Notolepis coatsorum. The sequence continues at coordinate 71,204,660 of NC_140166.1, read as the reverse complement.
AACGACGTGGGCCTGACCAGTGTCTCCTCGCTCTCCTGGTCGGCGTCCTGTCCTTCTCCTCCTCCTCCCGGTCCTCCTTCCTCTCCCCCCGTTGCTCTCCTCTCCTGGGTCTGGGAGGAGGGGAAGTCCGACGGGGCGCTGCGTGTCCTCTCCCTCTCCTTGCCGGCCCTGCCCTCCTCCTGTTCCGTCTCCTCCTCCTCCCGCTGTCCATCAGGTTTCTCCGAGGAGTCCTCTGTGCCCGTGGGCTCTCCGGGGTCAGTCGCCATGGGGACTGGCCTTTCCCACACCTCCTCCCCCTCCTCCTACCCTCTGCTTCTCCGTCAGTCCCCGTGTCTCTCTTTCTGTGGTCACCCTCTCGACCCTTCCAGTCTCACAGGCTGTTCTTCCAGTGCTGCAGGTGACTCCGAGCTTCCCTCGATCAGACTGACACCCCCCCGCCTCCCACTCTCTTCTCTCTCTTTCTACTTTCCTCGACTTGCTTTAAAGATTTATGATAGGGTGAAACCAAGGCTGTCTGAGACTAGTCTCTGTCCTCTATAAGAGGGTGAGACCAAGGCTGTGTGAGACTAGTCTCTGTCCTCTATAAGAGGGTGAGACCAAAGCTGTCTGAGACTAGTCTCTGTCCTCTCTTTCCTTTTCTCCTTCCTACCTCGACTCGACACAGACCGAGATAAACCTCACCTCATCAAACTCTCACATACAAACACACACTGAATCAGAGACGACTCTGTCTGTGGGGAACGTTGCGGCCTCCTTTCCAGGTGTCCCCCGTCTTTCGAGGCGCTGGGCGAATATCCTCAGTTAAATCCTGAAAAGGCAAGACAAACAAAAAAACAAAACATTAATATTCAGCAGACAAGAAGAAAGGAACATTTTGTACAAGCCATATTTGCACAGACGGGACTAGTATGACCTGATGACCTCGTCATTAGTAATAATAACTATTATAAAATGGGTAGCTCAAATCAAGCAATCTGATTGGTTCATAGCCATGGTATAATGAGCTTGTATCCACAGCTACGATTCTAATTCTTTTTCACAAGTCAGTATCCCTCCGTGTTTAAGGGAAAAAACATTAGCCTTGTTAAATGAGACGGTCTGGTCTACGGAGGAGACTGGGGCTGACGCATGTAGATCGGGGAAGCTCTCGCATCACAGCACGCACGTATGCCCATATATGGACCAAGAGAGATTCAAAATGTCCATTAGCGTCATCTGAATCAGATGGATAAAGCGATGGTTTTATCCAGATTATTTTATTATTGCCACTTCCACAAAATGTATTAATCTAGCTACTAACTGGGGAGGCTGATAAATTACAGATAAAGGAATATAGGGCGGCTAGGTGGTGCAGTGGGCAAGGCGCTCACCACCAATGCAGGAGACGCTGGGTTCGAGCCCAGCTCTCCGCATTGCTATCAGCTTGGCTGGTCGTTCATACTAATACAATTGGCAGTATTAGGGGGTTGGACGTTCTGGACAGCGACTCCTACAGGTCGGTTGGTGCGCCTGCGCAGCAGAATCAGGAAGCGACGGGGGCGGCGTGCCCTCCAAACGCAGACCCCCGACGCTGAGAGATCGCGCTGTGCAGGTGAAAAGATGCGACTGCTGCTTCCTTGAGTACCGGAGGGGACACGTGATGTAAGGCTTAGTCCACAACATTGCAGCCGGCTTGTGGGAGGCATGGCCTAACAGCGTTCGAGACAGGGGAGGGTAGAATTGGATGATACGAAATTGGGATGGGAGAAAAATAGAAAATGGGAGAAAAAAGTAGATAAAAAAAAAGATAAAGGAATATAGCAGGACGATCGGTTAACTTACGATAGTTAACCGCACGTTGAACGGGGATTCCCAGTTAAACTGGACGTGCATCAACCCGTCCTGTCACAGCCGCCCAATCGCTGAAAATGTTGGAGCAAATTTCCAACGACCAACAGGTGTTATTTGGACAAACTGACTACGTATTTGGAATTGAAATGTGTACATTCTCGCCTGAAAAAAATATTAAAACTGTATATGGCTGACAGATGCAGTGAGAGAGAAAACAAAGAGGTCCTGAGAGCGGCTGAGAGGAAGTATAGAAAGTCACACCTCACTGCTGACATCGACACATATCACAACCTCTTGTTAACATTCTCCAAAACCATTACTAATGCAAAAGCTTCTTTCTTTCACCATAGGATCGAGGCCTCTGCCAAGAATCTTCGCAAACTGCATGCTACCATGTCCTCCCTCCTCACTCCCCCCCCCACCCCCTCCTCCCTCATCTTTCTCTGCCGAAGACTTTGCGATCTTCTTTGACGAAAAAGTGGAGAACATCCGCAGCTCCTTCTCCCAACCCCCACCCATTCCAAACACTGAAGCGAGAACCTCATCCTTCACTCTGTCATCTTTCTCTCCCATTACAGAAGCCAAGAACCTGACACTGGTAACGTCGAACCGTCCGACTACATGCCAGCTGGACCAGCTACCATCCCCACTCCTCCAGACCATAGCACCGGACATCCTCCCATTCCTAACTGGAACCATCAACTCCTCCCTCAACTCGGGGGTGGTCCCCACCTCCCTAAAACAAGCCAGTCACGCCCCTCATAAAAAAACCAACCCTGAACCCCACCGTCATAATAATAATAATAATAATCTTCATTTATATAGCACCTTTCATACACAGAGTGCAGCTCAAAGTGCTTAACAGAGACACGTCTTCTTTAAAGGTGACATGCATTATAAATGTCATTTTTCAGTCTCTAGCATTGTATTATAGTAATAGGAGTTAGTATCAATGTGTTTTAGTGTCTAAATACCATATTGGCGGATTGCTCTGATTCAGCTTAGATCAATTCCTGCTCCAGTAAATTAGGCCATCCTGATTTGAAGGCCTGTGTGACATTACTCAGGCTCTGGGTAGCAGACAGTGATGTGATTGGCTCTGTGGTTGTAGCTAATGCCCGCCCACAATCTACCTAGAGTCCTAGACTGACTGTACACAGCGAGTGGAAACCACTTCCTCATACTCTGCATGCACTCTGGAGAGAGAGAGAGAGAGAGAGAGATAGAGAGCAGGGGGGGAGACCTGCCGCGCGGCACACACCGAACGGGAGAAGAAAGAAAAAAAGGAAGAGAGAGGGAGGAAGGGAGGCCCCCCCCCCCACAAGCTGCCGCGCGGCACACCCGAGAGGGAGAGAAAGGAAGAGAGAGGGAGGGAGGGAGAGAGGGGGCTTATCAATAACGGCCTGTCTGTTTTCTCTCTCTCTCTCTCTCTCTCTCTCTCTCTCTCTCTCTCTCTCTCTCTCTCTCTCTCTCTCTCTCTCTCCCACCCCCTCCCTCTCTCTCTCTCTCTCTCTCTATCTCTCTCTCTCTGTCTACCAGTCGCAGACTGTGTGGACTGACTGTCACTCAAAGTGCTTAGGGGCGGAGCCAGGCCATAACAGCCTGAAATCTTGAAGCTGAAAAATGATGGTTTTGAGTACTTGATTAGAAATATAAAACAATGCATTTTTTTGAAAAAAAACGTACAGATGTGTTCAATAGACTCACAGGAATTGTGTAAAGTGTCCCCCAGGGCTCGGTCCTAGGACCCCTTCTCTTCTCCCTCTACACTAAATCACTGGGTAACATTATCACGTCTCATGGCTTCTCATATCATTGTTATGCCGATGATACTCAACTCTTCCTCTCCTTCCCTTCCTCAGATATCCACGTCTCTGAGCGGATCTCGGCCTGTCTGTCCGACATCTCCGCCTGGATGACGACCAACCACCTCAAACTGAACCTAAGCAAAACAGAATTGCTCCACCTGCCGGCCAAATCCTCCCCCCTGACCGACCTTTCCATCACAGTCGAGAATGCAGCTGTGACCGCGTCCCCGACCGCCAAGAACCTTGGTGTTGTCCTCGACGACCAGTTGAACTTCTCTGCTCACATTGCAGCGACAACCAGAACCTGCAGATTCCTCCTGAGCAACGTCAGAAGGATCCGCCCCTTCCTGACAAAAGAAGCCACCCAACTCCTCATCCAATCAACAGTCATCTCCCGCCTCGACTACTGCAACGTAGGGCTGGGCGATTAATCGATTCTTCGATTAATTCGAATTAATGATCTAGGACGATTTTGAAAAAAAATTATCGAAAAAATAATATATAAAAAAAAACTTTATATCTTTTTTTAGATTCATCTTTTATTTTACAAAAAGTGATGTTTGGTGAAAGTTAGATTTGCACTTTATTAATCCCAATAGGGCAATTCATTCTTGTTTGATGATCAAGGGCACGTTTTATTTGTTTTAAGTGAAGTTTGGTGAAAAAGCAATTATTGCACTATTAATCCCAATAGGGACATTTAATTCATCTTTGTTTGATCAAGAGTAACCTTTTATATATATATATATAATATTTTTTTTAAGTGAAGATTGGTGAAAGTTAGGTTTGCACTTCAATCCCAATAGGGAAATTCATCTTGGTTTGATAATTTTTTTGTGTCAAATAAAAACAAAGGTTATTTGAATGATTTCCTAGGCGTTTCTAGTTTTCAAGAGAAAAAAATCTATTAAAATCGGAAATCGGATTTAAAAAAATAATAATCTGAGATTTTATTTTTAGGCCATATCGCCCAGCCCTAACTCCAGCGTTGTCAACGTTAAAAAGCCAGCGAGGGTTTGGGAGGGTAACGCAGCATGTGGTAGTCTACACCCTCCCCAGACCAACAGTAGGGCAGCATGTGGTAGTCTACACCCTCTCCAGACCAACAGTAGGGCAGCATGTGGTAGTCTACACCCTCCCCAGACCGACAGTAGGGCAGCATGTGGTAGTCTACACCCTCCCCAGACCGACAGTAGGGCAGCATGTGGTAGTCTACACCCTCCCCAGACCAACAGTAGGGCAGCATGGGATAGTCTACACCCTCCCCAGACCGACAGTAGGGCAGCATGACGACTAGGAAGGGAATTGGCATAATGACTAAATTGGGGATGTGGGAGCAAAGGGTCAAAAGGCACAAGGAAAAGCCAGCAATCCACACCGAGATGATGGAAACCCGCCACCATGGACCAGACACGCTATCTGTAAAACAAACAGGCCGCTTGGACACGGTCATATGTCTCGCAGACATAATCGGGTTTACTTAAGACAACCTCGGTATCCTTCACAAACAGGACCCTCCAGTAATCTGACAGGAGAGGTTAACTGATGGCTCTCTACTGCCAAGCTCTCTGGGAGGGTCAGCTCTTATGATGACGGCTACATGGGCTGGACGTCAGGATTTATGGTTAAGTTGTGGGGTTGATTAAGAGGATAATAGCAAGTCAACCAGATACAGCAACGAGAAGGACATGGTCAGAAGAGAAGGACAGGATCAGAAGAGAAGAGGAGGTGGGAGAGGGGGGGAGGAGGGTGAGCGGAGGATGGGTGAGGAGGGGGGGGAGAGGAGGATGGGTGAGGAGGGGGGAGAGGAGAGGAGGATGGGAGAGGAGGATTGGTGAGGAGGGGGGAGAGGAGGATGGGTGAGGATGGGGGAGAGGAGGATGGGTGAGAAGGGGGAGAGGAGGTTGGGTGAGGAGGGGGGAGAGGAGGGGGGAGAGGAGGGGGGAGGAGGATGGTGAGGAGGGGGGAGGAGGATGGTGAGGAGGGGGGAGAGGAGGATGGGAGAGGAGGATGGGTGAGGAGGGTGAAGAGGGGGGGAGAGGAGGGTGGGAAAGGAGGGGGGAGGGGATAGAGGAGGGTGGGAGAGGAGGGGGGAGAGGAGGATGGGAGAGAAGGGAGGAGAGGAGGATGGGAGAGAAGGGAGGAGAGGATGATTATAGGTGAGGAGGGGGGAGAGGAGGATGGGTGAGGAGGGGGGAGAGGAGGATGAGTGAGGAGGGGGAGAGGAGGATGGGTGAGGAGGGGGGGAGATGAGGGGGGAGAGGAGGGTGTCACGTGGCTGCTTGGAAGGACATCCTACTGTCCTTCTTTCCTCCTTCTCTTCTCGGACCCTCTTCGTTCTCTTGCTCTAGATTACGGGTCATGCACTGCAAAAAATCTCCACAGTATCTTCAATAAATGTTTTTCTTAGACGAGTAGGACGAATCCATGCAGACGGGGTGAGAACATTTCGCTTGTTCAAATAAGTTTGTCTTGAAACATGGAAAATAAAAAATGTATTTCTCAGAAACAATGCTGAAATCTACACCACAGTGCACTCAAAGTAGATTTCAGCCTCATCAGAGGTCGTACAGACAGGACTGACTTTGCCTTAAGTTTTGTGGACAACTAGCGGATGCTGTGAACAGCCAGAACACTGGAAAGTCTACCGATTGGCAACATCATTGCTAAGGGTGCTTTCACATATAGTTTTGGTGGACTCGGTGCGGTTCTGGTGGTGAAGTTGCAACATTGTTGCATTCTTCATTTGGTTCGTCTGCATTCACATAGCAATTTGTCAAGCGCACCGAACTTTCTGAACAATGTCACACGGTCGAAAAGGGCGCTCGTCTATTGGACACAATGGAGAGTGGAAATCCCTCCCCTTCAGGAAGTGAAATGCGGAAATACACAAACTGCGTAGCAGTGATAGTAGCAGAGGCGTGGAATTGATAGAGAGTGGAAATGTGTGTGTGTGGCTGCGAGCCCGTGTGTGTGCGTGCGCGCGTGTGTGTGTGTCTGTGTGTGTGGACTGCGAGCCATGTCTGACTCCAGATCAGCGGATCACCCAAGTCTGTCCACGAGACATGTTTACACAGTGTGCTTGTAATGCCGCACGCCATGGTAATAATAAGCCGTGTTTTTTTCTTCTTCCTTCTACCCAAGATGCACAGTTTATATATATAGATAGATAGATGCAGTGTGCTGCGCGCGGTATTAATAATAATAATAATAAGCTGCAGTGTTCCTTCTACCCAAGATGCCTGACTGACTACGTTTGGTCCGCGTTTGGTCCGATGAAGGCGAACCGAGACCTATGTTTTTTGGAGGACCGAGTTCGCGTGTTTGGTCCGCGGACCGCGTTCGACTGCGCATTCACACAAACCCGAAAAACCGGACTATCGACTTCTGGTCCGATAGTCCGGACCAAACAGCCCCTGTGTGAAAGCGACCTAAGTTAAACAATTCTGAACCAACTCTTTAAGGCACTGCTTCTCAAACGTTCTTGTGTCAAGGACCCCCAACAAATATAGACATAAAAGGTCAACTTGATAACATTAAAGTTCCAGGGACCCGACAGAGAGTGAAACCTATGATCACAATAGTCATTCTTACATATACTCATTGGGCTAAACATCTAGTGAATAACATTTTAGTTAAATTAAACTATTCCCCATTTTCCGTGGAGACCCCCTGGGACCCTCTCAAGGACCCCTGAGGTCCCCCGCTTTAAGGTTTCGATTCAAGTTAAAATGACTCGCCGTGGTGGAGAATTCTTCTGCAGTGTTATGACTAACCGAGCTATTGTTTGCAGCGAGCTAATCAAGGACGGCACACATGACCGAAAACAGGAGAGGGAGAGAGAGATATCAGGAAAAAGACACTGCTTGTTTTAGCGCTTTCCAGGAAAAAGCCCCCACTTGCGACAGACAGCGATGGGGAGGAATGCGGGGCATGTCTTTACGAGACGTACTGTGATAATACAGTAAACTTGTAAAAGGCGCCACTGAAGTTAATCACAGACTGAGTCACATCTAATTGTATTTTCATGCTTTCGTCGTGGAGTCATCGCTTGTTGAACCAGTGTGTCTACGGCACTTAGGTTGACCGTGCTGTTTATTGATATGCTAATTAGTCATTATCGTGTAAATAAACAACACGCCGAGAGGTAAACTCTGTGGCGTGTGGACACCGCTGGTTCAACAAACAATGACTCCATGACGAGAGAGCGCGGAGTGCAATCGGTGTTGATGTTTACCTGGCCGCGCTGGTTCCCTGTCCCTACATGGGAATGATGCGCGGCCGAGCCTCCCGATCACTTTATTATCACATGAACCCGCTGTCCGACGAGGGCGGCGAAGACCGTTCGTGAAGGAAAACGTGGTCAAAGCGAGAGAGAGCCCCGGTTAACCTACTAACTGTTAACACTATGGTCGCCAAAAACGCCTTACCACGTCATTCCTCGCCATGCTCATTATCGGACATCCCTAATTACAATATATTTTTTTACAATAGAGGTTTTAATGTAAATTCTCTATAATTATGCCAATTTTATGATAATTTTATGCCTATGACTATTTTGTGTCTACATCACTGCTGTGAAGCACTTTGGGCTGCAATTCCTGTAAGAAAGGTGCTATACAAATAAATAATATTATTATTATTATTATTATTATTATTATTATTATTATTATTATTATTATTATTATTATTATTATTATAACAATGTCAGTGTTGTGTCCTCTTGTATTGTTGTTCAACCCAAGGCGGTTCCAGATCTCCTTGTGATTGTGATTAGCATTGTATAGTATTTGATCTTAGTACCATTTTATTCTATTATTATTTAAAAGAAAATTGCACAATAGGGCGGCTACGTGGTGCAGTGGACAAGGCGCTCACCACGAATACTGGAGACGCTGGGTTCGCCTGTTCGAGCCCAGCGCTCCACATTGCTTTCAGTTTAGCTGGTCGTCCGTACTAATACACATTGGCAGTATTAGGGGGTGGGAAACTGATGGGTGGGGATCGGGCGTTGTGGACAGCGACTCCTACAGGTCGGTTGGTGCGCCTGCGCAGTAGAATCAGGAAGCGATGGGGGCGGCGCCCCTCCAAAGCGCAGACCCCTGACACTGAAAGATCGCGCCGCGCAGGTGGAAAGATGCGACTGCTGTTACCTCAAGTATCGGAGGGGACTCGTGCTATGTATGACTTAGTCCACACATTGCAGCCGGCTTGTGGGAGGCAAGAAACAGCGTTCGAGACAGGGGAGGGTTGAATTGGATGATATGAAATTGGGATGGGAGAAAAATATAGAAAATGGGAGAAAAAGTGGATGAAAAAAATTAATAAAAAATTGCACAATCAGCATGGTCACCATCATTTCACTACATGTCTCGTGTATGTATGTGAATCTTGAATCTTGAATTGTCAACTAAAGGAGGTGTATTGTCAACTTAGGGGAGACAGTGGCTCAAGAGGTAGAGCAGTCGTCTGATAATCCGGAGGTTCCCGCTCCTCCCGGGCAGCGTGTCGAAGTGTCCTTGAGCAAGACACTTAATCCCTAATTGCTCCCGATGAGCAGGTCGGCACCTTGCATGGTTACCTCCGCCTGTCAGTGTGTGAATGTGTGAGAGTGAATGAGTAAAATGTGAGGAACAAAATGTAAATCGCTTTTGGATAAAAGCTGTTATATAAATGCAGCCATTTATGGAATATGAAGGTATACCGTCATGGATCCATGCAAAGGTATGGCATTTATTTTCATACCATCATCAACAATATACAAAATGTAAAATTAAATACAGTTTTTTTTAAGTTCCTTTAAAAAGTGTACATTGCAGCAGTTAGTATAAAGATTTTGGGATAAAAAAAAAAAAAGTTAATATAAAAAATAAAACGTGCACCGGAAAAGCCAAATACCATAAAAAAACAATAAAGACATTAGGATCACATGGTGACTATAACGGCCCGGCTCTCTTGTCAGAGCTCGTGGCCGCGGTGACGGACATTCAGAGTGTTTGCTGAGCCCCACCGTGGGGCCCGGGGCCACAGAGAGCAGCACACAGAGGGGCCCGGGGCCACAGAGAGCAGCACACAGAGGGGCCCGGGGCCACAGAGAGCAGCACACAGAGGGGCCCGGGGCCACAGAGAGCAGCACACAGAGGGGCCCGGGGCCACAGAGAGCAGCACACAGAGGGGCCCGGGGCCACAGAGAGCAGCACACAGAGGGGCCCGGGGCCACAGAGAGCAGCACACCGTGGGGCCCGGGGCCACAGAGAGCAGCACACAGAGGGGCCCGGGGCCACAGAGAGCAGCACACAGAGGGGCCCGGGGCCACAGAGAGCAGCACACAGAGGGGCCCGGGGCCACAGAGAGCAGCACACAGAGGGGCCCGGGGCCACAGAGAGCAGCACACAGAGGGGCCCTAATGCTGGCGGACAGGAAATGGTTGGGATGCCAGGACGCATCCACTACACGCCTCGCTCACTACACGCCTCGCTCACTACACGCCTCGCTCACTACACGCCTCGCTCACTACACGCCTCCTCACTACACGCCTCACTCACTACACGCCTCACTCACTACACGCCTCCTCACTCACTACACGCCTCGCTCACTACACGCCTCCTCGCTCACTACACGCCTCCTCACTCACTACACGCCTCGCTCACTACACGCCTCCTCGCTCACTACACGCCTCCTCACTCACTACACGCCTCGCTCACTACACGCCTCCTCGCTCACTACACGCCTCCTCGCTCACTACACGCCTCCTCGCTCACTACACGCCTCGCTCACTACACGCCTCCTCGCTCACTACACGCCTCGCTCACTACACGCCTCCTCGCTCACTACACGCCTCGCTCACTACACGCCTCCTCGCTCACTACACGCCTCGCTCACTACACGCCTCGCTCACTACACGCCTCGCTCACTACACGCCTCCTCACTCACTACACGCCTCGCTCACTACACGCCTCCTCGCTCACTACACGCCTCGCTCACTACACGCCTCCTCACTCACTACACGCCTCACTCACTACACGCCTCCTCGCTCACTACACGCCTCCTCGCTCACTACACGCCTCCTCGCTCACTACACGCCTCGCTCACTACACGCCTCCTCGCTCACTACACGCCTCGCTCACTACACGCCTCCTCGCTCACTACACGCCTCGCTCACTACACGCCTCCTCGCTCACTACACGCCTCCTCGCTCACTACACGCCTCGCTCACTACACGCCTCCTCGCTCACTACACGCCTCCTCGCTCACTACACGCCTCGCTCACTACACGCCTCCTCGCTCACTACACGCCTCGCTCACTACACGCCTCCTCGCTCACTACACGCCTCCTCGCTCACTACACGCCTCCTCGCTCACTACACGCCTCGCTCACTACACGCCTCCTCGCTCACTACACGCCTCGCTCACTACACGCCTCCTCACTCACTACACGCCTCGCTCACTACACGCCTCCTCGCTCACTACACGCCTCCTCGCTCACTACACGCCTCCTCGCTCACTACACGCCTCCTCGCTCACTACACGCCTCCTCGCTCACTACACGCCTCCTCGCTCACTACACGCCTCCTCGCTCACTACACGCCTCGCTCACTACACGCCTCGCTCACTACACGCCTCCTCGCTCACTACACGCCTCGCTCACTACACGCCTCCTCGCTCACTACACGCCTCGCTCACTACACGCCTCCTCGCTCACTACACGCCTCCTCGCTCACTACACGCCTCGCTCACTACACGCCTCCTCGCTCACTACACGCCTCGCTCACTACACGCCTCCTCGCTCACTACACGCCTCCTCGCTCACTACACGCCTCCTCGCTCACTACACGCCTCGCTCACTACACGCCTCCTCGCTCACTACACGCCTCGCTCACTACACGCCTCCTCGCTCACTACACGCCTCCTCGCTCACTACACGCCTCCTCGCTCACTACACGCCTCGCTCACTACACGCCTCCTCGCTCACTACACGCCTCCTCGCTCACTACACGCCTCGCTCACTACACGCCTCGCTCACTACACGCCTCCTCGCTCACTACACGCCTCGCTCACTACACGCCTCCTCGCTCACTACACGCCTCGCTCACTACACGCCTCCTCGCTCACTACACGCCTCCTCGCTCACTACACGCCTCCTCGCTCACTACACGCCTCGCTCACTACACGCCTCGCTCACTACACGCCTCCTCGCTCACTACACGCCTCGCTCACTACACGCCTCCTCGCTCACTACACGCCTCGCTCACTACACGCCTCCTCGCTCACTACACGCCTCCTCGCTCACTACACGCCTCGCTCACTACACGCCTCCTCGCTCACTACACGCCTCGCTCACTACACGCCTCCTCGCTCACTACACGCCTCCTCGCTCACTACACGCCTCCTCGCTCACTACACGCCTCGCTCACTACACGCCTCCTCGCTCACTACACGCCTCGCTCACTACACGCCTCGCTCACTACACGCCTCACTCACTACACGCCTCCTCGCTCACTACACGCCTCCTCGCTCACTACACGCCTCCTCGCTCACTACACGCCTCCTCGCTCACTACACGCCTCCTCGCTCACTACACGCCTCCTCGCTCACTACACGCCTCCTCGCTCACTACACGCCTCCTCGCTCACTACACGCCTCCTCGCTCACTACACGCCTCCTCGCTCACTACACGCCTCCGCTCACTACACGCCTCCTCGCTCACTACACGCCTCGCTCACTACACGCCTCGCTCACTACACGCCTCGCTCACAACATGCCTCACTCACTACACGCCTCGCTCACTACACGCCTCGCTCACTACACGCCACTACACGCCTCGCTCACTACACGCTTCGCTCACTACACGCCACTACACGCCTCCTCGCTCACTACACGCCTCGCTCACTACACGCCACTACACGCCTCCTCGCTCACTACACGCCTCGCTCACTACACGCCACTACACGCCTCCTCGCTCACTACACGCCTCGCTCACTACACGCCTCGCTCACTACACGCCTCCGCTCACTACACGCCTCCGCTCACACACGCCTTGCGCAACATCCACTACAAACCTTCCAAACAGCTGTGGTACTTACCAGTAGAGACACACACAAATAAATCCCAGATCAACTAACACATCTTAATGACGGTTATTAATAACCATGATTAACAAAACACAGACAAAGAGATTAAACGATTACAGCACAGTGAAATGACGTGGGTGGAAAAAATAGCAATGGTCTTAGGAACTGAGCTGTAATTAACGCAACACAAGGATTCAATATCCCCGATGACATCACTGGTGGCCTTAACCAAACTCTCATTTACTCTCAATAAACGTCAAACTGAATTGACGTGTGCAAAACCGTTTAGAGTTTTTGGATGTGTGTGTGAGATTACGTGCAAAATAAATCAGCGTTTTTTTTTTTGGCGCCCCCTTTCATTTTGATGTGACGGATGAAGGCGGCCTACCAACTTTGGCGTCGACGAGACAAATCGAATCTTCATTGGGAGAATTCTTGGCCCACCTGTGGAAGGACACCGCAGGAACGCTCGCCCCGACACACCAGAGAGTATCAGAGAGTGCATCAACACGCTCAAAGTGATATATATATATATATATGTATATATTTTATGAAAAATATGAATATAAAAATAGTACAGTACCACCTCATTCAAATCTCCTCTCCTTTACCTTATTATGTACTAGGGCTGACCCCTATTAGTCGAATAGTCGACTAATCGATCGAAAGGAGCCGTAGTCGACTGCCAACCTCTTAGTCGAATGCAAAAAAAGAAAAGAGGCCTAGAAGCGTGGCTAACGCTAATGGCACGCATACCAGAGGCTAACTGCCTAAGAAAACAGGCACATCGGCACTGAAAGAGGATTTCACCCATCTAATGAACACACTAGACTAGACAAATATCAAGATGTATCCATCAGTGGACCAATTGCATGCTTTCGCAGAGAACAAGAAGCCTTCCGTCGACACCTTCAGACATTAAGCACCCCCCACAGCCCAAATGGAATGATAAAAAAAAAGATAATAATAATAATAATAATAATTATACCTTTTTTATTTTTTTTATAGTCGACTAATCGGCTAATTTGGGCGACTACAAGTCCGACTATACAAATCCTTAGTCGGGGACAGCCCTATTATGTACAGACACGTCTGTCTGTTGTAGTACATACTACTTCTTGTGGCCACTCTCCTGCAAACCACTGACTGGCTAATGCTGATCACTTGCAGAAAACAAAACGTCCCATTCAGCCGCTCCAACCCTTCTAGCCTGAGCCATGAAAGTTGTAATTGCCCCCATGACGACGATGTCATTAGGAATGTGAGATAGACAGCGTGCCTGACACCCTAATGAGGCATCATGCTATCATGCGGTCATTGTAAGAACACGCAGCACTTTGGACATAAGTCACATTGGCTCTCCCCCTCCCTCTCTCCCTCCCTCTCTCTCCTCCTCCCTCTCTCCCTCTTTCTCTCCCCATCCCACCCCCCCTCTCTCTCTCCTTCCCCTCCCTCTTTCTTTCTTTCTTTCTCTCTCCCTCCCTCTCCCTCTCTCTCCCTCTCTCTCTCTCTCCACATGCAAACACAAACACATTGTACCTAGTTATTGGCAGTGATGCATGCATGTCTCTTGGGTTTTGACATCGCTGGCCCGTTGAAAGGAGTGGATAAAGGTGGAAAATCAGAGTAATCACATGTCCTGTCCAGGAAACCTGCTATTTTTATTCCTTTAACAGCTCATCGAAGACAAATCCACTCGGGGGGCCGAGACATAGAACTTGGAATGAATAATAAAAGGAAATGATAGAGAAATGCGAGTTATGTCTTATCTAATATTTTGGCTGCAACCGCACCTCATTGTAAATAATACCATATCCATGTGTGAAATTCCTGCTCTTTTAGCAGCGACCAGTAGCTGTTTAGGTCGGTTTGGTCGGTCGGTCCACAAAAATGTCTCCTCTAGCGAAGCAGCTGGAGCCATGAGAGGCTGACGTTCAGCATGGAGGCCACGTGTGTGAAGGTGTGTGTGTGTGTGTGTGTGTGTGTGTGTGTGTGTGTGTGTGTGTGTGTGTGTGTGTGTGTGTGTGTGTGTGTGTGTGTGTGTGTGTGTGTGTGTGTGTGTGTGTGTGTGTGTGTGTGCGTGTGTGTGTGTGAAGGTGTGTGTGTGTGTGTTCATGCCAATTAGCTAAAAGGGGTGGGAGATTTATCTATCTATTAAAGAGATTTGCACTACATTCATACCTCTTTGCATTTGCACCTTACCTTAAAGTGTTGTACTTCATTGTCAGCATTTTTACTCATTGTACTTAGATTGTACTTACACTTACAGGTTGTACTTTAGAGATTGTATATTGTATTGTATATTCCTCTTTTACTTACTTTTTTACTGTATGAAAAGGGGGCTCATAAAGAACCAAGCATTTCACCGTAAAGTACTTTATTTTATATGTGACAAATAATAAACAAACTTGAAACTTGAAACCTGGATGTCAACCAAACTACTGAAACTCAACAGCAAAAAGACAGCGCTCATGGTTGTGGCCCCCAAGGCACTGCTTGGGAAGGTTGGAGATCTCCTCCTCCACGTTGACGGCTGTTCCATCTCCCCGTCTCTCGAAGTCCGTAACCTGGGCGTCACCCTTGACTCCACACTTTCATTTCACTCCCACATCAAATCCGTCACCAAGTCTGCCTTCTACCACCTCAGAAACATCTCCCGTCTCCGACCCTCACTCTCAGACTCTGTGGCTGAGACTCTGATCAACTCATTCATCACCTCCCGGTTGGACTACTGTAATGGAGTCCTGTTCGGGGTACCCAGCAAAGCCCTGGACAGGCTCCAGTATGTTCAGAACTCAGCTGCCAGGGTTCTCACTCACACCAAGCCCTGGCAGCACATCACCCCCACCCTCATCCACCTCCACTGGCTCCCAGTCAAGTTCTGCATCACCTTCAAACTCCTGCTCCTCACCTACAAGTCCCTCCATGCCCTCACCCCCGATACCTGTCTGATCTCCTCCACCAGCACACTCCATCCCGGAACCTACGATCCTCTGATCTAGGTCTCCTCTCCATCCCTCGCACCAGGTTGCAGACTTTTGGGGACAGAGCCTTCAGCGTGGCGTCCCCTACCCTCTGGAACTCTCTCCCCCCCCGAAATCCGCAACGCCCCAACCCTGGACACCTTCAAATCTGCACTAAAAACACACCTCTTCACCAAGGATTTTCCCCATCAGTTAATTTAGATTAGATTAGGTCCATTATCCCTTACCTTCCCTCATCCCCCTCCCACCCCCCCCCTATTTCCCTAGCCCTATTTTTTGTCCTGATTGTGAAGCGACCTTGGGTTCTAGTAAGGCGCTATATAAATTGTATCTATTATTATTATTATTATTATTATTATTATTATTATTATTATTATTATTATTATTATTATTATTATTAAACTTGAGATTGGAAATGGGCCTGGTCTACAAGATGCACTACACCACTAAAGGGTACCCATGTACATGTCGAAATACTTCCCAAAGGTCAGTGAATACCACAACCACCCAGAGGGACTTCCACAAATCATGTTCAACCCAGATTTGGCCCAAACAAGGGACTAAACACGTTTCGCAATTATGCCACAACAATGTGGAATGCCCTACCCACAGCCGTAAAATAATGTGAATCCCTACCCACCTTCAAAACCACTCTAAAAAAGCACCTACGGGTGGCCGCAATTCAAAACTGGCCCCGGTAAATGTCCAAACCCCCCCACCCAAACACCAGTCACATCTGTATTGCCAGATGTGGCAAATTATCAGGTGTAACGGTACGGTCCATAAACAGAAGATGTCCCAGTTAATAGTTAACGGGTCATGTCCGCTGTCAAGACGGCGCTTCCAAAGTTGAAGGACATACTGCACGCAGAGGAGAGGGAGATTCTGGTAAAGCATCTTGTTCCATTCACGGCAGGAATGAAATGTAAGCTAATAAATGTTCACAGTATGTGCATGTAGCCGACCTTACCCAGATGGCTCTGTCCGCTCGCGCTCACAGTACTTGTGCGTCATTGTCATTTTTGCCATTTCATGACCTTTACACGCAACCTTAAATGAGTACTTTGACATTTTGGATTATCTTCCTTCACTGGACACTGGTCTCACTGGAGGAAAAGGTTTACACATACTGTATATAATGTCCTTCACTTTCCCAGAAACCAAAGGGGTTATACTAGCATAACACTGGCAGCTAGTTGTGCCCCTGGGTTTCAATGATGAATGCTACTGAAGCTAACACAGCATTTCTGGGAAACTGGAGGATATAAAGTACCCCTTTGGAGGACAATAAGTAAGACAAGAAGTACCCCTTTAGAGGACAATAAGTACCCCTTTGGAGGACAAGAAGTACCCCTTTAGAGGACAAGAAGTACCCCTTTAGAGGACAAGAAGTACCCCTTTAGAGGACAAGAAGTACCCCTTTAGAGGACAAGAAGTACTCCTTTGGAGGACAAGAAGTACCCCTTTAGAGGACAAGAAGTACCCCTTTAGAGGACAAGAAGTACCCCTTTAGAGGACAAGAAGTACCCCTTTAGAGGACAAGAAGTACCCCTTTAGAGGACAAGAAGTACCCCTTTAGAGGACAAGAAGTACCCCTTTAGAGGATAAGAAGTACTCATTTAGAGGACAAGAAGTACCCCTTTAGAGGACAAGAAGTACCCCTTTAGAGGACAAGAAGTACCCCTTTAGAGGACAAGAAGTACTCCTTTAGAGGACAAGAAGTACCCCTTTAGAGGACAAGAAGTACCCCTTTAGAGGACAAGAAGTACCCCTTTAGAGGACAAGAAGTACTCCTTTAGAGGACAAGAAGTACCCCTTTAGAGGACAAGAAGTACCCCCTTAGAGGACAAGTACTCCTTTAGAGGACAAGAAGTACCCCTTTAGAGGACAAGAAGTACTCCTTTAGAGGACAAGAAGTACTCCTTTGGAGGACAAGAAGTACTCCTTTAGAGGACAAGAAGTACCCCTTTAGAGGACAAGAAGTACCCCTTTAGAGGACAAGAAGTACTCCTTTAGAGGACAAGAAG
This sequence comes from Notolepis coatsorum, assembly GCF_963971535.1. Lineage (NCBI taxonomy): Eukaryota > Metazoa > Chordata > Actinopteri > Aulopiformes > Paralepididae > Notolepis > Notolepis coatsorum. The sequence continues at coordinate 71,186,940 of NC_140166.1, read as the reverse complement.
TACTCCTTTAGAGGACAAGAAGTACCCCTTTAGAGGACAAGAAGTACCCCTTTAGAGGACAAGAAGTACCCCTTTAGAGGACAAGAAGTACTCCTTTAGAGGACAAGTACTCCTTTAGAGGACAAGAAGTACCCCTTTAGAGGACAAGAAGTACTCCTTTGGAGGACAAGAAGTACTCCTTTAGAGGACAAGAAGTACCCCTTTAGAGGACAAGAAGTACCCCTTTAGAGGACAAGAAGTACTCCTTTAGAGGACAAGAAGTACCCCTTTAGAGGACAAGAAGTACCCCTTTAGAGGACAAGAAGTACCCCTTTAGAGGACAAGAAGTACTCCTTTAGAGGACAAGTACTCCTTTAGAGGACAAGAAGTACCCCTTTAGAGGACAAGAAGTACCCCTTTAGAGGACAAGAAGTACCCCTTTAGAGGACAAGAAGTACTCCTTTAGAGGACAAAAGTACTCATTTAGAGGACAAGTAGGACAAGAAGTACTCCTTTAGAGGACAAGAAGTACTCATTTAGAGAACAAGTAGGACAAGAAGTACCCCTTTAGAGGACAAGAAGTACCCCTTTAGAGGACAAGAAGTACTCCTTTAGAGGACAATAAGTACCCCTTTAGAAGACAAGAAGTACTCCTTTAGAGGACAAAAGTACTCATTTAGAGGACAAGAAGTACTCCTTTGGAGGACAAGAAGTACTCCTTTAGAGGACAAGAAGTACTCCTTTAGAGGACAATAAGTACCCCTTTAGAAGACAAGAAGTACTCCTTTAGAGGACAAAAGTACTCATTTAGAGGACAATAAGTACTCCTTTAGAGGACAAGAAGTACTCGTTTAGAGGACAAAAAGTACTCCTTTGGAGGACAAGAAGTACTCCTTTAGAGGACAAGAAGTACTCGTTTAGAGGACAAGTACTCCTTTAGAGGACAAGAAGTACTCATTTAGAGGACAAGAAGTACTCCTTTGGAGGACAAGAAGTACTCATTTAGAGGACAAGAAGTACTCCTTTAGAGGACAAGAAGTACTCCTTTAGAGGACAAGAAGTACTCCTTTAGAGGACACAAAGTACTCATTTAGAGGACAAGAAGTACTCCTTTAGAGGACAAGAAGTACCCCTTTAGAGGACAAGAAGTACCCCTTTAGAGGACAAGAAGTACTCCTTTGGAGGACAAGAAGTACCCCTTTAGAGGACAAGAAGTACCCCTTTAGAGGACAAGAAGTACCCCTTTAGAGGACAAGAAGTACCCCTTTAGAGGACAAGAAGTACCCCTTTAGAGGACAAGAAGTACCCCTTTAGAGGACAAGAAGTACCCCTTTGGAGGACAAGAAGTACTCCTTTGGAGGACAAGAAGTACCCCTTTAGAGGACAAGAAGTACCCCTTTAGAGGACAAGAAGTACCCCTTTAGAGGACAAGAAGTACCCCTTTAGAGGACAAGAAGTACTCCTTTAGAGGACAAGAAGTACCCCTTTAGAGGACAAGAAGTACCCCTTTAGAGGACAAGTACTCCTTTAGAGGACAAGAAGTACCCCTTTAGAGGACAAGAAGTACTCCTTTAGAGGACAAGAAGTACTCCTTTGGAGGACAAGAAGTACTCCTTTAGAGGACAAGAAGTACCCCTTTAGAGGACAAGAAGTACCCCTTTAGAGGACAAGAAGTACCCCTTTAGAGGACAAGAAGTACCCCTTTAGAGGACAAGAAGTACTCCTTTAGAGGACAAGTACTCCTTTAGAGGACAAGAAGTACCCCTTTAGAGGACAAGAAGTACTCCTTTAGAGGACAAGAAGTACCCCTTTAGAGGACAAGAAGTACTCCTTTGGAGGACAAGAAGTACCCCTTTAGAGGACAAGAAGTACCCCTTTAGAGGACAAGAAGTACCCCTTTAGAGGACAAGAAGTACCCCTTTAGAGGACAAGAAGTACTCCTTTAGAGGACAAGTAGGACAAGAAGTACTCCTTTAGAGGACAAGAAGTACCCCTTTAGAGGACAAGAAGTACTCCTTTAGAGGACAATAAGTACCCCTTTAGAAGACAAGAAGTACTCCTTTAGAGGACAAGAAGTACCCCTTTAGAGGACAAGAAGTACTCCTTTGGAGGACAAGAAGTACCCCTTTAGAGGACAAGAAGTACCCCTTTAGAGGACAAGAAGTACCCCTTTAGAGGACAAGAAGTACCCCTTTAGAGGACAAGAAGTACCCCTTTAGAGGACAAGAAGTACTCGTTTAGAGGACAAAAAGTACTCCTTTGGAGGACAAGAAGTACTCCTTTAGAGGACAAGAAGTACTCGTTTAGAGGACAAGTACTCCTTTAGAGGACAAGAAGTACTCATTTAGAGGACAAGAAGTACTCCTTTGGAGAACAAGAAGTACTCATTTAGAGGACAAGAAGTACTCCTTTAGAGGACAAGAAGTACTCCTTTAGAGGACAAGAAGTACTCCTTTAGAGGACACAAAGTACTCATTTAGAGGACAAGAAGTACTCCTTTAGAGGACAAGAAGTACCCCTTTAGAGGACAAGAAGTACCCCTTTAGAGGACAAGAAGTACCCCTTTAGAGGACAAGAAGTACTCCTTTGGAGGACAAGAAGTACCCCTTTAGAGGACAAGAAGTACCCCTTTAGAGGACAAGAAGTACCCCTTTAGAGGACAAGAAGTACCCCTTTAGAGGACAAGAAGTACCCCTTTAGAGGACAAGAAGTACTCCTTTGGAGGACAAGAAGTACCCCTTTAGAGGACAAGAAGTACCCCTTTAAAGGACAAGAAGTACTCCTTTAGAGGACAAGAAGTACCCCTTTAGAGGACAAGAAGTACCCCTTTAGAGGACAAGAAGTACCCCTTTAGAGGACAAGAAGTACCCCTTTAGAGGACAAGAAGTACCCCTTTAGAGGACAAGAAGTACCCCTTTAGAGGACAAGAAGTACCCCTTTAGAGGACAAGAAGTACTCCTTTAGAGGACAAGAAGTACCCCTTTAGAGGACAAGAAGTACCCCTTTAGAGGACAAGTACTCCTTTAGAGGACAAGAAGTACCCCTTTAGAGGACAAGAAGTACTCCTTTAGAGGACAAGAAGTACTCCTTTGGAGGACAAGAAGTACTCCTTTAGAGGACAAGAAGTACCCCTTTAGAGGACAAGAAGTACCCCTTTAGAGGACAAGAAGTACCCCTTTAGAGGACAAGAAGTACCCCTTTAGAGGACAAGAAGTACCCCTTTAGAGGACTAGAGGACAAGAAGTACCCCTTTAGAGGACAAGAAGTACTCCTTTAGAGGACAAGTACTCCTTTAGAGGACAAGAAGTACCCCTTTAGAGGACAAGAAGTACTCCTTTAGAGGACAAGAAGTACCCCTTTAGAGGACAAGAAGTACTCCTTTGGAGGACAAGAAGTACCCCTTTAGAGGACAAGAAGTACCCCTTTAGAGGACAAGAAGTACCCCTTTAGAGGACAAGAAGTACCCCTTTAGAGGACAAGAAGTACCCCTTTAGAGGACAAAAGTACCCCTTTAGAGGACAAGAAGTACTCCTTTAGAGGACAAAAGTACTCATTTAGAGGACAAGTAGGACAAGAAGTACTCCTTTAGAGGACAAGAAGTACTCATTTAGAGAACAAGTAGGACAAGAAGTACCCCTTTAGAGGACAAGAAGTACCCCTTTAGAGGACAAGAAGTACTCCTTTAGAGGACAATAAGTACCCCTTTAGAAGACAAGAAGTACTCCTTTAGAGGACAAAAGTACTCATTTAGAGGACAAGAAGTACTCCTTTGGAGGACAAGAAGTACTCCTTTAAAGGACAAGAAGTACTCCTTTAGAGGACAAGAAGTACCCCTTTAGAGGACAAGAAGTACCCCTTTAGAGGACAAGAAGTACCCCTTTAGAGGACAAGAAGTACTCCTTTAGAGGACAAGAAGTACCCCTTTAGAGGACAAGAAGTACCCCTTTAGAGGACAAGAAGTACCCCTTTAGAGGACAAGAAGTACTCCTTTAGAGGACAAGAAGTACCCCTTTAGAGGACAAGAAGTACCCCTTTAGAGGACAAGTACTCCTTTAGAGGACAAGAAGTACTCCTTTAGAGGACAAGAAGTACCCCTTTAGAGGACAAGAAGTACCCCTTTAGAGGACAAGAAGTACTCCTTTAGAGGACAAGAAGTACTCCTTTAGAGGACAAGAAGTACCCCTTTAGAGGACAAGAAGTACCCCTTTAGAGGACAAGAAGTACCCCTTTAGAGGACAAGAAGTACTCCTTTAGAGGACAAGTACTCCTTTAGAGGACAAGAAGTACCCCTTTAGAGGACAAGAAGTACTCCTTTGGAGGACAAGAAGTACTCCTTTAGAGGACAAGAAGTACCCCTTTAGAGGACAAGAAGTACCCCTTTAGAGGACAAGAAGTACTCCTTTAGAGGACAAGAAGTACCCCTTTAGAGGACAAGAAGTACCCCTTTAGAGGACAAGAAGTACCCCTTTAGAGGACAAGAAGTACTCCTTTAGAGGACAAGTACTCCTTTAGAGGACAAGAAGTACCCCTTTAGAGGACAAGAAGTACCCCTTTAGAGGACAAGAAGTACCCCTTTAGAGGACAAGAAGTACTCCTTTAGAGGACAAAAGTACTCATTTAGAGGACAAGTAGGACAAGAAGTACTCCTTTAGAGGACAAGAAGTACTCATTTAGAGAACAAGTAGGACAAGAAGTACCCCTTTAGAGGACAAGAAGTACCCCTTTAGAGGACAAGAAGTACTCCTTTAGAGGACAATAAGTACCCCTTTAGAAGACAAGAAGTACTCCTTTAGAGGACAAAAGTACTCATTTAGAGGACAAGAAGTACTCCTTTGGAGGACAAGAAGTACTCCTTTAGAGGACAAGAAGTACTCCTTTAGAGGACAATAAGTACCCCTTTAGAAGACAAGAAGTACTCCTTTAGAGGACAAAAGTACTCATTTAGAGGACAATAAGTACTCCTTTAGAGGACAAGAAGTACTCGTTTAGAGGACAAAAAGTACTCCTTTGGAGGACAAGAAGTACTCCTTTAGAGGACAAGAAGTACTCGTTTAGAGGACAAGTACTCCTTTAGAGGACAAGAAGTACTCATTTAGAGGACAAGAAGTACTCCTTTGGAGGACAAGAAGTACTCATTTAGAGGACAAGAAGTACTCCTTTAGAGGACAAGAAGTACTCCTTTAGAGGACAAGAAGTACTCCTTTAGAGGACACAAAGTACTCATTTAGAGGACAAGAAGTACTCCTTTAGAGGACAAGAAGTACCCCTTTAGAGGACAAGAAGTACCCCTTTAGAGGACAAGAAGTACTCCTTTGGAGGACAAGAAGTACCCCTTTAGAGGACAAGAAGTACCCCTTTAGAGGACAAGAAGTACCCCTTTAGAGGACAAGAAGTACCCCTTTAGAGGACAAGAAGTACCCCTTTAGAGGACAAGAAGTACCCCTTTAGAGGACAAGAAGTACCCCTTTGGAGGACAAGAAGTACTCCTTTGGAGGACAAGAAGTACCCCTTTAGAGGACAAGAAGTACCCCTTTAGAGGACAAGAAGTACCCCTTTAGAGGACAAGAAGTACCCCTTTAGAGGACAAGAAGTACTCCTTTAGAGGACAAGAAGTACCCCTTTAGAGGACAAGAAGTACCCCTTTAGAGGACAAGTACTCCTTTAGAGGACAAGAAGTACCCCTTTAGAGGACAAGAAGTACTCCTTTAGAGGACAAGAAGTACTCCTTTGGAGGACAAGAAGTACTCCTTTAGAGGACAAGAAGTACCCCTTTAGAGGACAAGAAGTACCCCTTTAGAGGACAAGAAGTACCCCTTTAGAGGACAAGAAGTACCCCTTTAGAGGACAAGAAGTACTCCTTTAGAGGACAAGTACTCCTTTAGAGGACAAGAAGTACCCCTTTAGAGGACAAGAAGTACTCCTTTAGAGGACAAGAAGTACCCCTTTAGAGGACAAGAAGTACTCCTTTGGAGGACAAGAAGTACCCCTTTAGAGGACAAGAAGTACCCCTTTAGAGGACAAGAAGTACCCCTTTAGAGGACAAGAAGTACCCCTTTAGAGGACAAGAAGTACTCCTTTAGAGGACAAGTAGGACAAGAAGTACTCCTTTAGAGGACAAGAAGTACCCCTTTAGAGGACAAGAAGTACTCCTTTAGAGGACAATAAGTACCCCTTTAGAAGACAAGAAGTACTCCTTTAGAGGACAAGAAGTACCCCTTTAGAGGACAAGAAGTACTCCTTTGGAGGACAAGAAGTACCCCTTTAGAGGACAAGAAGTACCCCTTTAGAGGACAAGAAGTACCCCTTTAGAGGACAAGAAGTACCCCTTTAGAGGACAAGAAGTACCCCTTTAGAGGACAAGAAGTACTCGTTTAGAGGACAAAAAGTACTCCTTTGGAGGACAAGAAGTACTCCTTTAGAGGACAAGAAGTACTCGTTTAGAGGACAAGTACTCCTTTAGAGGACAAGAAGTACTCATTTAGAGGACAAGAAGTACTCCTTTGGAGAACAAGAAGTACTCATTTAGAGGACAAGAAGTACTCCTTTAGAGGACAAGAAGTACTCCTTTAGAGGACAAGAAGTACTCCTTTAGAGGACACAAAGTACTCATTTAGAGGACAAGAAGTACTCCTTTAGAGGACAAGAAGTACCCCTTTAGAGGACAAGAAGTACCCCTTTAGAGGACAAGAAGTACCCCTTTAGAGGACAAGAAGTACTCCTTTAGAGGACAAGAAGTACCCCTTTAGAGGACAAGAAGTACCCCTTTAGAGGACAAGAAGTACCCCTTTAGAGGACAAGAAGTACCCCTTTAGAGGACAAGAAGTACCCCTTTAGAGGACAAGAAGTACTCCTTTGGAGGACAAGAAGTACCCCTTTAGAGGACAAGAAGTACCCCTTTAAAGGACAAGAAGTACTCCTTTAGAGGACAAGAAGTACCCCTTTAGAGGACAAGAAGTACCCCTTTAGAGGACAAGAAGTACCCCTTTAGAGGACAAGAAGTACCCCTTTAGAGGACAAGAAGTACCCCTTTAGAGGACAAGAAGTACCCCTTTAGAGGACAAGAAGTACCCCTTTAGAGGACAAGAAGTACTCCTTTAGAGGACAAGAAGTACCCCTTTAGAGGACAAGAAGTACCCCTTTAGAGGACAAGTACTCCTTTAGAGGACAAGAAGTACCCCTTTAGAGGACAAGAAGTACTCCTTTAGAGGACAAGAAGTACTCCTTTGGAGGACAAGAAGTACTCCTTTAGAGGACAAGAAGTACCCCTTTAGAGGACAAGAAGTACCCCTTTAGAGGACAAGAAGTACCCCTTTAGAGGACAAGAAGTACCCCTTTAGAGGACAAGAAGTACCCCTTTAGAGGACTAGAGGACAAGAAGTACCCCTTTAGAGGACAAGAAGTACTCCTTTAGAGGACAAGTACTCCTTTAGAGGACAAGAAGTACCCCTTTAGAGGACAAGAAGTACTCCTTTAGAGGACAAGAAGTACCCCTTTAGAGGACAAGAAGTACTCCTTTGGAGGACAAGAAGTACCCCTTTAGAGGACAAGAAGTACCCCTTTAGAGGACAAGAAGTACCCCTTTAGAGGACAAGAAGTACCCCTTTAGAGGACAAGAAGTACCCCTTTAGAGGACAAAAGTACCCCTTTAGAGGACAAGAAGTACTCCTTTAGAGGACAAAAGTACTCATTTAGAGGACAAGTAGGACAAGAAGTACTCCTTTAGAGGACAAGAAGTACTCATTTAGAGAACAAGTAGGACAAGAAGTACCCCTTTAGAGGACAAGAAGTACCCCTTTAGAGGACAAGAAGTACTCCTTTAGAGGACAATAAGTACCCCTTTAGAAGACAAGAAGTACTCCTTTAGAGGACAAAAGTACTCATTTAGAGGACAAGAAGTACTCCTTTGGAGGACAAGAAGTACTCCTTTAAAGGACAAGAAGTACTCCTTTAGAGGACAAGAAGTACCCCTTTAGAGGACAAGAAGTACCCCTTTAGAGGACAAGAAGTACCCCTTTAGAGGACAAGAAGTACTCCTTTAGAGGACAAGAAGTACCCCTTTAGAGGACAAGAAGTACCCCTTTAGAGGACAAGAAGTACCCCTTTAGAGGACAAGAAGTACTCCTTTAGAGGACAAGAAGTACCCCTTTAGAGGACAAGAAGTACCCCTTTAGAGGACAAGTACTCCTTTAGAGGACAAGAAGTACCCCTTTAGAGGACAAGAAGTACTCCTTTAGAGGACAAGAAGTACTCCTTTGGAGGACAAGAAGTACTCCTTTAGAGGACAAGAAGTACCCCTTTAGAGGACAAGAAGTACCCCTTTAGAGGACAAGAAGTACCCCTTTAGAGGACAAGAAGTACCCCTTTAGAGGACAAGAAGTACCCCTTTAGAGGACAAGAAGTACCCCTTTAGAGGACAAGAAGTACTCCTTTAGAGGACAAGTACTCCTTTAGAGGACAAGAAGTACCCCTTTAGAGGACAAGAAGTACTCCTTTAGAGGACAAGAAGTACCCCTTTAGAGGACAAGAAGTACTCCTTTGGAGGACAAGAAGTACCCCTTTAGAGGACAAGAAGTACCCCTTTAGAGGACAAGAAGTACCCCTTTAGAGGACAAGAAGTACCCCTTTAGAGGACAAGAAGTACCCCTTTAGAGGACAAGAAGTACTCCTTTAGAGGACAAAAGTACCCCTTTAGAGGACAAGAAGTACTCCTTTAGAGGACAAAAGTACTCATTTAGAGGACAAGTAGGACAAGAAGTACTCCTTTAGAGGACAAGAAGTACTCATTTAGAGAACAAGTAGGACAAGAAGTACCCCTTTAGAGGACAAGAAGTACCCCTTTAGAGGACAAGAAGTACTCCTTTAGAGGACAATAAGTACCCCTTTAGAAGACAAGAAGTACTCCTTTAGAGGACAAAAGTACTCATTTAGAGGACAAGAAGTACTCCTTTGGAGGACAAGAAGTACTCCTTTAGAGGACAAGAAGTACTCCTTTAGAGGACAATAAGTACCCCTTTAGAAGACAAGAAGTACTCCTTTAGAGGACAAAAGTACTCATTTAGAGGACAATAAGTACTCCTTTAGAGGACAAGAAGTACTCGTTTAGAGGACAAAAAGTACTCCTTTGGAGGACAAGAAGTACTCCTTTAGAGGACAAGAAGTACTCGTTTAGAGGACAAGTACTCCTTTAGAGGACAAGAAGTACTCATTTAGAGGACAAGAAGTACTCCTTTAGAGGACAAGAAGTACTCCTTTAGAAGACAAGAAGTACTCCTTTAGAGGACACAAAGTACTCATTTAGAGGACAAGAAGTACTCCTTTAGAGGACAAGAAGTACCCCTTTAGAGGACAAGAAGTACCCCTTTAGAGGACAAGAAGTACCCCTTTGGAGGACAAGAAGTACCCCTTTAGAGGACAAGAAGTACCCCTTTAGAGGACAAGAAGTACCCCTTTAGAGGACAAGAAGTACCCCTTTAGAGGACAAGAAATACCCCTTTAGAGGACAAGAAGTACTCCTTTAGAGGACAAGAAGTACTCCTTTGGAGGACAAGAAGTACCCCTTTAGAGGACAAGAAGTACCCCTTTAGAGGACAAGAAGTACCCCTTTAGAGGACAAGAAGTACCCCTTTAGAGGACAAGAAATACCCCTTTAGAGGACAAGAGGTACTCATTTAGAGGACAAGAAGTACCCCTTTAGAGGACAAGAAGTACTCCTTTAGAGGACAAGAAGTACTCCTTTAGAGGACAAGAAGTACCCCTTTAGAGGACAAGAAGTACCCCTTTAGAGGACAAGAAGTACTCCTTTAGAGGACAAAAGTACTCATTTAGAGGACAAGAAGTACTCATTTAGAGGACAATAAGTACCCCTTTAGAAGACAAGAAGTACTCCTTTAGAGGACAAAAGTACTCATTTAGAGGACAAGAAGTACCCCTTTAGAGGACAATAAGTACCCCTTTAGAAGACAAGAAGTACTCCTTTAGAGGACAAAAGTACTCATTTAGAGGACAAGAAGTACTCATTTAGAGGACAAGAAGTACTCCTTTAGAGGACAAGAAGTACTCCTTTAGAGGACAATAAGTACCCCTTTAGAAGACAAGAAGTACTCCTTTAGAGGACAAAAGTACTCATTTAGAGGACAATAAGTACTCCTTTAGAGGACAAGAAGTACTCGTTTAGAGGACAAGAAGTACTCATTTAGAGGACAAGAAGTACTCCTTTGGAGGACAAGAAGTACTCCTTTAGAGGACAAGAAGTACTCGTTTAGAGGACAAGTACTCCTTTAGAGGACAAGAAGTACTCATTTAGAGGACAAGAAGTACTCCTTTGGAGGACAAGAAGTACTCATTTAGAGGACAAGAAGTACTCCTTTAGAGGACAAGAAGTACTCATTTAGAGGACAAGAAGTACTCCTTTAGAGGACAAGAAGTACTCCTTTAGAGGACAAGAAGTACTCCTTTAGAGGACAAGAAGTACTCCTTTAGAGGACAAGAAGTACTCCTTTAGAGGACAAGAAGTACTCCTTTAAAGGACAAGAAGTACCCCTTTAGAGGACAAGAAGTACCCCTTTAGAGGACAAGAAGTACTCGTTTAGAGGACAAGTACTCCTTTAGAGGACAAGAAGTACTCCTTTAGAGGACAAGAAGTACTCATTTAGAGGACAAGAAGTACTCCTTTGGAGGACAAGAAGTACTCATTTAGAGGACAAGAAGTACTCATTTAGAGGACAAGAAGTACTCCTTTAGAGGACAAGAAGTACTCATTTAGAGGACAAGAAGTACCCCTTTAGAGGACAAGAAGTACTCCTTTAGAGGACACAAAGTACTCCTTTAGAGGACAAGAAGTACTCCTTTAGAGGACAAGAAGTACTCCTTTAGAGGACAAGAAGTACCCCTTTAGAGGACAAAAGTACTCCTTTAGAGGACACAAAGTACTCCTTTAGAGGACAAGAAGTACTCCTTTAGAGGACAAGAAGTACTCCTTTAAAGGACAAGAAGTACCCCTTTAGAGGACAAGAAGTACCCCTTTAGAGGACAAGAAGTACTCCTTTAGAGGACAAGAAGTACTCCTTTGGAGGACAATAAGTACTCCTTTAGAGGACAAGAAGTACCCCTTTAGAGGACAATAAGTACCCCTTTAGAGGACAAGAAGTACTCCTTTAGAGGACAAGAAGTACTCCTTTAGAGGACAAGAAGTACTCCTTTAGAGGACAAGAAGTACTCCTTTGGAGGACAATAAGTACTCCTTTAGAGGACAAGAATTACTCCTTTAGAGGACAAGAAGTACTCCTTTAGAGGACAAGAAGTACTCCTTTAGAGGACAAGAAGTACTCCTTTAGAGGACAAGAAGTACTCCTTTGGAGGACAATAAGTACTCCTTTAGAGGACAAGAATTACTCATTTGGAGGACAATAAGTACTCCTTTAGAGGACAAGAAGTACCCCTTTAGAGGACAAGAAGTACTCCTTTGGAGGACAATAAGTACTCCTTTAGAGGACAAGAATTACTCCTTTAGAGGACAAGAAGTACTCCTTTAGAGGACAAGAAGTACTCCTTTAGAGGACAAGAAGTACTCCTTTGGAGGACAAGAAGTACCCCTTTAGAGCACAATAAGTACCCCTTTGGAGGACAAGAAGTACCCCTTTAGAGGACAAGAAGTACTCCTTTAGAGGACAAGAAGTACTCCTTTAGAGGACAAGAAGGACAAGAAGTACTCCTTTAGAGGACAAGAAGTACTCCTTTAGAGGACAAGAAGTACTCCTTTAGAGGACAAGAAGGACAAGAAGTACTCCTTTAGAGGACAAGAAGTACTCCTTTAGAGGACAAGAAGGACAAGAAGTACTCCTTTAGAGGACAAGAAGTACTCCTTCAACCTCAAAAGAAAAAAGAAAATCCCTGATCCCAATAAAACCCTATACAGTGGTATTGCAAGATGATCCGTGTATTATTTTGCACCTCTTTGGGGCAGCCGTAGAGGGGGGGGGGGGGGGGGGTTAAGGACCAGAAGAAGACCCTGGGGGGCACAAGCAACCACACTGAGACATGGAGAGAAGGTCCTCTCAGGATCTGATCTCACGCACCACACTGAGACATGGAGAGAAGGTCCTCTCAGGATCCGATCTCACGCACCACACTGAGAGAAGGTCCTCTCAGATATCTGATCTCATGCACCACACTGAGACGTGGAGAGAAGGTCCTCTCAGGATCCGATCTCACGCACCACACTGAGACACGGAGAGAAGGTCCTCTCAGATATCTGATCTCACGCTCCACACAGAGAAGGTCCTCTCAGATATCCGATCTCACGCACCACACTGAGACACGGAGAGAAGGTCCTCTCAGATATCTGATCTCACGCACCACACTGAGACATGGAGAGAGAAGGTCCTCTCAGATATCTGATCTCACGCACCACACTGAGACATGGAGAGAGAAGGTCCTCTCAGATATCTGATCTCACGCACCACACTGAGACATGGAGAGAAGGTCCTCTCAGGATCCGATCTCACGCACCACACTGAGACATGGAGGGAGAAGGTCCTCTCAGATATCTGATCTCACGCACCACACTGAGACATGGAGAGAGAAGGTCCTCTCAGATATCTGATCTCACGCACCACACTGAGACATGGAGAGAAGGTCCTCTCAGGATCCGATCTCATGCACCACACTGAGACATGGAGAGAAGGTTCTCTCAGATATCTGATCTCACGCACCACACTGAGACGTGGAGAGAAGGTCCTCTCAGGATCCGATCTCACGCACCACACTGAGACACGGAGAGAAGGTCCTCTCAGGATCCGATCTCACGCACCACACTGAGACACGGAGAGAAGGTCCTCTCAGGATCCGATCTCACGCACCACACTGAGAGAAGGTCCTCTCAAATATCTGATCTCACGCACCACACTGAGACATGGAGAGAAGGTCCTCTCAGGATCCGATCTCACGCACCACACTGAGAGAAGGTCCTCTCAGATATCTGATCTCATGCACCACACTGAGACGTGGAGAGAAGGTCCTCTCAGGATCCGATCTCACGCACCACACTGAGACACGGAGAGAAGGTCCTCTCAGATATCTGATCTCATGCTCCACACTGAGACACGGAGAGAAGGTCCTCTCAGATATCCGATCTCACGCACCACACTGAGAGAAGGTCCTCTCAGATATCTGATCTCACGCACCACACTGAGACATGGAGAGAGAAGGTCCTCTCAGATATCCGATCTCACGCACCACACTGAGACGTGGAGAGAAGGTCCTCTCAGATATCTGATCTCACGCACCACACTGAGACATGGAGAGAGAAGGTCCTCTCAGATATCTGATCTCACGTACCACACTGAGACATGGAGAGAGAAGGTCCTCTCAGATATCTGATCTCACGCACCACACTGAGACATGGAGAGAAGGTCCTCTCAGGATCCGATCTCACGCACCACACTGAGACATGGAGAGAGAAGGTCCTCTCAGATATCTGATCTCACGCACCACACTGAGACATGGAGAGAGAAGGTCCTCTCAGATATCTGATCTCACGCACCACACTGAGACATGGAGAGAAGGTCCTCTCAGGATCCGATCTCATGCACCACACTGAGACATGGAGAGAAGGTCCTCTCAGATATCTGATCTCACGCACCACACTGAGACGTGGAGAGAAGGTCCTCTCAGGATCCGATCTCACGCACCACACTGAGACACGGAGAGAAGGTCCTCTCAGGATCCGAACTCACGCACCACACTGAGACACGGAGAGAAGGTCCTCTCAGGATCCGATCTCACGCACCACACTGAGAGAAGGTCCTCTCAAATATCTGATCTCACGCACCACACTGAGACATGGAGAGAAGGTCCTCTCAGGATCCGATCTCACGCACCACACTGAGAGAAGGTCCTCTCAGATATCTGATCTCATGCACCACACTGAGACGTGGAGAGAAGGTCCTCTCAGGATCCGATCTCATGCTCCACACTGAGACACGGAGAGAAGGTCCTCTCAGATATCCGATCTCACGCACCACACTGAGACACGGAGAGAAGGTCCTCTCAGATATCTGATCTCACGCACCACACTGAGACATGGAGAGAGAAGGTCCTCTCAGATATCCGATCTCACGCACCACACTGAGACGTGGAGAGAAGGTCCTCTCAGATATCTGATCTCACGCACCACACTGAGACGTGGAGAGAAGGTCCTCGCAGGATCCGATCTCACGCACCACACTGAGACACGGAGAGAAGGTCCTCTCAGGATCTGATCTCACGCACCACACTGAGACACGGAGAGAAGGTCCTCTCAGATATCTGATCTCACGCACCACACTGAGAGAAGGTCCTCTCAGAGATCTGATCTCACGCACCACACTGAGACACGGAGAGAAGGTCCTCTCAGGATCTGATCTCACGCACCACACTGAGACACGGAGAGAAGGTCCTCTCAGATATCTGATCTCACGCACCACACTGAGACACGGAGAGAAGGTCCTCTCAGAGATCTGATCTCACGCACCACACTGAGACACGGAGAGAAGGTCCTCTCAGATATCTGATCTCACGCACCACACTGAGACACGGAGAGAAGGTCCTCTCAGAGATCTGATCTCACGCACCACACTGAGACACGGAGAGAAGGTCCTCTCAGATATCTGATCTCACGCACCACACTGAGACACGGAGAGAAGGTCCTCTCAGATATCTGATCTCACGCACCACACTGAGACGTGGAGAGAAGGTCCTCTCAGGATCTGATCTCACGCACCACACTGAGACGTGGAGAGAAGGTCCTCTCAGGATCCGATCTCACGCACCACACTGAGACACGGAGAGAAGGTCCTCTCAGATATCTGATCTCACGCACCACACTGAGACACGGAGAGAAGGTCCTCTCAGATATCTGATCTCACGCACCACACTGAGACGTGGAGAGAAGGTCCTCTCAGGATCCGATCTCACGCACCACACTGAGACGTGGAGAGAAGGTCCTCGCAGGATCCGATCTCACGCACCACACTGAGACGTGGAGAGAAGGTCCTCTCAGGATCCGATCTCACGCACCACACAGACACGGAGAGAAGGTCCTCTCAGATATCTGATCTCACGCACCACACAGACACGGAGAGAAGGTCCTCTCAGGATCCGATCTCACGCACCACACTGAGACACGGAGAGAAGGATCTGATCTCACGCACCACACTGAGACATGGAGAGAAGGTCCTCGCAGGATCTCACGCCAGAACCAGTGCATGAGGTGGGGGCCTTTATTTTTTATCTCTTTTGTTATTTTTATTTCACAGATTCGTCTCGACAATTATATAGAGTTAGCAGTAGTACTAACGATTAGGGGTGTAAAGGTACACGTATCTTTACCGAACCGTTTCAGCGTGTACCGTACCGTACCGAATGGCTGTGTACCGAACGAATACAACGGCATGTTAACCACTAACGACCGCCTACCGGGGGCTGTTTTTTTCACAATCTAATATAATAATAATATTTTTTTTTTTTTTTTTTTTACAAGTAGATTATTAATTTTAATATAGAATATTCGTTGACAGCCCTACAAGTACAATTAGTAGTTGCTGCACACTACATCACCCCTGAGTGGAACATGGAAAGCCAAACTTTCCCCCACTGTACCGAAAACCCGTACCGAACCTTGACTTCAAAACCGAGGTACGTACCGTACCGTGGTTTTTGTGTACCGTTACACCCCTACTAACGATAGTAACCAATCGAATCAAAATAGGCTGGGAATGTCACCCTGTGCCATTCAATGGGTAGAGCAAGGCACTAACACCGTCAAGGTGAAGGGGTTCGATGATTCCTACCGTGAGGCACGTTGGGAGAAAAGCCTCCACCAAAAATGGCCTAAAGTACATTGTGTCCACATTATGTTGTTATGTGGTCTAGAGGAAGTCCACCCCCTGCGGCGAAGTCACTAGACCCTATACGGCACGGACAGCTCTCCCCTCAGAAGCCCGGGAGGGAGGCTAACACGAGAGCACCGACCACCTGCTGGCCTCCAGATGTGCATCGGTAAAGTCCTTTTTTTAAAACGAAAGCTGTCCCCTGGCTCTCTAACCAGGACCATACAGTACCACATTCTTACAGAGAGCGGGGCCATCCCACATTCTCCGGCATGTCGCCCTCTCCCGACACATTCCGCGGTGTCTTAACATGGGACAAACGCCAGGAGATCATCGGCGGACGTGCGAGGGGGCGAGCCGGCTGAATAAACCGAACGAGTCCCCCTGTACTCTAACCGTAGCCCGGAGGTATACGTGCTCGAGATGTGTCTGTTTGTTCTCCGCGGTAATCAAATGTGAAGGCCAATTGCACAGGCATCTCACATGTATCGGCTTATGGCATCCTTCAAGGGATTCGGTGTTCCCTCAGCGGTGTCACTAAAGAAAAAGAAGAAAAAAAAAGCTCACCTCGCGTCCGGGCTTTGGAATCAACTCCTTATCTGCAAATATCGTTCGTCTGTTCCTAGAAAAGCGCAGCAACACACATGAGGATCTCATTTCGCTCGGAGAAAAAAAAAACAATACTTGACAGACGGCGCGCTCGCGGCCCTGCTATCGGATAGCTCCCGACACAATAAGCAATCTGAATGGAATGCGGTTCTACATACTTCTGGACACTCAAAACAAAAAGACATTTTTGTATTTACAAGAGAGGCCCCCGGTGAAAGTGATTAATCGGACAAAAACTAACCAACGCACCCCCTTGGCACCTTTTCAACAGCTCCACACGCCAGGCAGACTACTGTACACGCGCCTGCGCTCGTGTTCCCCGCCGCCCCGGCACTGACGGACAGAAACCCTATATGCCGCGTACACGCTATTCCTAGAAAACCCAGTCCCTAGGCGGGGGGGGCCTCAGGAAGATGTATGGACGTATAAATAGCCTGGTGAAATAGTACATTACATTAGCCAATCCGTGCATATCCCGCGCCTGCGTTCCTCTTGACCTCTTAACGGGGAGGGAGTGACACGTGGAGTGACCCCCGGCTTGCCCCCACGGCCCGGCCCTGCCCTGACCCCACGGCCCGGCCCGGCTGCCCCATGCGGCCCGACCCTGACCCCGCGGCCCGACCCAGACCCCCCGCGGCCCGAGCCAGACCCCCCGCGGCCCTGACCCCCCGTGGCTCCACCCTAACCTCCCGCGGCCCGGGCAGATGGTGGGGTCCACTGGCCTCTCATCATTTGGCCAAAAGAATGCCTGGAATCCAAAGTCACTCTATAAACGTTGCGCTCTGCAAACATTGCTCAAAAATCATTAAATCCTCTGGCAAGCTGCGATGCGAGGCAGTAAAACAGTAAAAAACGTGAGCTGCGGACGTGAGGCAGTAAAACAGTAAAAAAACGTGAGCTGCGATGCGAGGCAGTAAAAGCGTGAGGAAGCGCCACCGGGCCTCCGCTACACCGGCTGATTGAAGCCCCGCTTTGACCTTTACACGGAAATACACCGCTTCATCCTTTTAGCTAATTACCAAACCAGCGCCAGCTGCATTAAAAAATACCTCTGTATAGGAATAATTATAGGCATTAATAGCCTAGTCTCTAGTCTAGTATGGTACAGTATGGTACTGCTATTCTCGCCCGCTCTAGAGCCAGTAAAGGATGATAATGTCCACCAGCCGATATTCGAATTTCGATATCGACCGATTGTGAAACGGCCCGGTCGGTATACAGTATCGGCAATCCCATTTATCAGTCGATCCCCAGTTAGGGCATTGATTGCCGTCGGGCCTACATACGGTATGTTGAAAGAAAGTATGCACGCAAGGTACTGTGAGATTAGCCTTTGGTCTTCGTTGGCAAATCCACAATAATGATGCAACTGTGCTCTGGTAGAGTTTAAAGAGGAATTTGTGTGGTGTGAGTTGTGGGCGTGGCTAGGTACCTATGAGGGGGTTGAACGTGGGGGGGGGGGGGGTGGCCTTTGCGAGTTGACGGCAATCAAAATTATCACCCAGTTTTTGGGTGAATATCCTATCTCTAAACTGCTTTGCCAGGGTAGTTGGCAAAAGGCACCAGAATGTCAGAATCCCAGGCCAATCCCCAACGCGTGAATCAATGCAAAGTGATAGTGAATCCTAGTTTTACTTAGATTCGTAGATTTGTCATGATGCCTTTTGGTGTGTGACTTCATTCCTCTGGAACTCAACCGGGTGTGTCCATGATGTGTGATATAATGACATCTTTATTTTCACTGACTGTAGATATACATCACTTTTCAGGGTCACCCACCTGGAGGGCACAGTTCATCATGCGAATGACGTAGTCGAACTGCTGGTGATCCAGTATGGCCCGGTTCTGCTGGACATGGAGACTCAGCTCCTCAGTCAGACACTGGCGGGCCGCTTTGCCTTTCAGGGCCCGCAGCGCAGCCGGCAACGACTGCAGACAGACAGACAGACAGAAAGAACAAGTTCAATTTAAGATGTTTTAAGACCTTTTAATACCACTCAGAGCAAACTGTAATACCAATTTCACGACCATACTAGTAAAACTCAAACAAACACTGAACTGGCGGCTGCACTCGCGTGCCAATTAAAATTCTTGTTCATTCCATATAAGCTCTCACCAGATGCACCAAGCTCCCGGTAGCCCCGCGAAAAACGACTTAAATACAAAAACATTTCATATATTTAATATTATTTAATCTCCCAAATCCCTCCAAAATGTAATACCTATGCAAATTAAATGTAAAACTTTTTAATACCCTGCAGATACCTTGATTATCCCTTAACAAACCAACAACAACACAATTATTTTAACCCATACCTGTAATTCAAAGGAACACTACAACATAAATACACTTATTTACCATCTTCCCAAGAATCAGACGAGAAGATTGATATCAATTTCATCTCTGTGCATCAGTTTTGGAGTCGTTGGAAGTTGTATTTCTTCACTTTTGAAGGAGCTAGGCTAGCTGCTGCCTACTGCTTCCAGTCATTGTGTAATGTGCTAAGCTAGGCTAGCTGCTCCCTACTGCTTCCAGTCATTGTGCTAAGCTAGGCTAGCTGCTCCCTACTGCTTCCAGTCCTTGTGCTAAGCTAGGCTAGCTGCTCCCTAGTGCTTCCAGTCAATAATGCAGGACCTGTTGCGGAGGTCTTTATTCGGCATGCAACGACACTCAATGTTTTAGCGGTACACACAGTGGTTAGTTTTTTTAGCACACACACCGGAACACACACGCATGCATTGTCTCTTTAGAATCGCCGATGCGATTCGTCTCTGCGATTAACCCATCCCGTCGTCCTTCCCCCCCAAGGGCAGCCGGGAGCAGACAGGCGTCAACGTGAGCTGCGCCAGGGGACCAATCCAAGTGCTCCTGTCCGTCTTCGTCAAGGACGCCACAGCGTTAGCGATCTGTTGTTGTGCATGTTTTTCCATTGGGTTTATCTTATCGGGGGGGAAACCCTTGCGAGCACGGGGAGAACATGCAAACTCCACACAGAAAGGCCTGGGAGATAGCCCACCTGGGTACCTGGCATCATGGAAACCTGGTCCCCAAGCGGGAATCGAACCCTGGACCTTCTTGCTGTGAGGCGACAGTGTTAACCACTACACCACCCACCATTGTGCTAAGCTAGGCTAGCGTGCACCTGGACTTCTCTCTGGGGCTACTGGACACACAGATGAAACTGGTACAGTATCAATATTCTTGACTCTGGGGAAGACGGAAAATATATGTGTATTTTCTAAAACGTTGGGGTGTTCCTTTAAAAACAGACGAAATATATCACATTGTGATATATCAGAGCGATGAGCAGAGTCGTGAGGACAGCACAAAAGATCTGTGGATGTGAGCTTCCCTCCATCCAGGAAATATATACGAGAGCCGGCGCATCAAAAAAGTCCGGAAAATTATCAAGGACCTAAATCACCCCAACCATGGACTGTTCCAGCTGATGCGGTCTGAAAAGCACTACCGCAGCCACACAGCCAGAACCAACCGGCTTTTTCCCCCAAGCCATCAGACTCATAAACAGAGCCCCATTGACCCCCCCCCCCCCGACTACACTTGAGAAGCACTGTTGCGGCTGACAACCGTATTGCACATTGCATTTTGCACTGCAAAAAAATTGCACATTACTCATTCATTACACACATACTTATTTTTTTTTTTTTTATCGTACATAGCCATCTTTGTTATTTAAAATGTATATAGTTAGTATAATATTTACATCCTGATCTGCACTCCATCTTATTTTATTATTAAGAATCTTATCTTATTACTAAGAAAGAAGCTGCTATGGTCGAGGGACCAAACATTTCACTGTTCTTGCTGTAAAGTACTGTAATGAGTGACAATAAAGGAATCCAAATCTGAATCTCATGAATATCATATGTATTTCAATTGGGTTTTCTACTCAGCAGAATACCGTACAATACTTTCTGACTTCTTAATGTGCAACAGTGCTTCCTTGTGAGATTGGCCAAGGGACGCAGTATTTTGATTCATAGTGCATTATGGATCATGTGTGACTACTAGGGTCCGAGCGTATGTGGTGTCGAAGCAACATAGAGCGTACTGTATGGATACAGTATTAACAACTTGTTAATTCATAGCATATTAGCGATCGATTGATCGGACGTGTAGCGCAGGTTAATTGTGATAACGTATGAATGCATGTTGTCTATTCTATGATTATTGTCTATTTTATACCCATTTTATGTCTGCACTTTATGCATTGCTTTTATTTAGTAAATTCTCTGCTCATTTTATGCCCGTCTATATTTATGCTAATTTTATGCTTATGTTATGCCTATGTCTTTTATGTCTACATTACTGCGGTGAAGCACTTCTTGCAATTCTTGTATGAAAGGTGCTATACAAATAAAGTTTATTATTATTATTATTATTGGATTGCAACAGGAGCATGTTGCATGCTTTCTGTAACACCGGTTCTATGATTTGGTTTGTGAATGAACGTTCCTTTGTGCATAATTGCTGTTGAACTAAAAGGAGCTTTTTACCGTCAAGCACGCTTAAAACTGTCTGCCATTATTGTGTATCTTTTAATGACGATGACAGCAGGTGCAGAGGTGGCAGGCTGTGTTGAAAGCTTCTTGGCAGAGGTGGAGGAGGTATGTGCTTCCCAGTGCCCCCCGGTTTGTTTGTTTGTTTGTTTGTTTTCCTCTCCAGAGCCCGTGTAAGTGAGCACACACGACCGCCGATAAGAACCCTGGCAAGGCCTCCTTCAACTCCAAACACCGAACATATGCATGGCACACGCACGGCGCGGCGCGGGGCATTCAAACCGCCGTATCTGCCGTATATAAAAAGACTCGAGCGAAACCCGTGGCCCTGACGCGGCGGCTCAGGACACATGTACAGAACGGCCCTGCCGACCTAGAACAACCCGAGCTAGAGTGCATACGTACGGATAATGGTTTTCACATTGAAGGGGTTTTTACAGGCTCACGGGGGCTATAGAATGCATGCTCCGCGCTCCTGCGTTCTCAGAGGGACACTATAAGTGGCCGTACCGAGTCAGAGGGGGGGTGCGTAAAAAAAAATAAACTGGCTACCGTCCCATTCTGTACACACGTGGGACGGACACCAGCCATGCGCGCTCCCCTGCGGGGGCTTCACGTACAAAGGGTTAAATTGTGAACGTTTTTTTTAATAGTGTAATATTTAATAGTGTAAAACCGTATTAATAAGTGTAGATGTTTCGGGGCGACGGACGGACGAACACGAGCGGAAAAGTGAACAAATGCAATGCTGTTAAAAAACAATACGCTCCGTTTAGCGATAACGGGGGGGAGATTACGAGGTCTCGGAGTTAGAGATTAGAAGGCCGCCGCGCGTCAGACGACCAGCTGGGAGTCGTTAGGTTAATGAAGGCAGCTGGAGGCCCCACACTGCCGGGACGTGTCGTCTGAAGGATGGAGGTCTCTCTCTATCTGTCTCGGAGAGAGAGACGTCGTCGCGCGTCACCTGCTCGGTCTCCATGGTCTTGCTGTCGAAGATGAAGGAGATGCAGCTCCGCACCACCTCCAGCCGCCGGGCGCTGTTGAACACCGTGCCGGTCTTCCCCACGATGGACACTGGACAGAGCAGAGGGGTAGAGGCATGGTGAGCAGAGGGGTAGAGAGGCAGGGTGACAGAGGGGTAGAGAGGCAGGGTGACAGAGGGGTAGAGAGGCAGGGTGACAGAGGGGTAGAGAGGCAGGGTGACAGAGGGGTAGAGAGGCAGGGTGACAGAGGGGTAGAGGCAGGGTGACAGAGGGGTAGAGGCAGGGTGACATAGGGGTAGAGAGGCAGGGTGACAGAGGGGTAGAGGCAGGGTGAGAGAGGGGTAGAGAGGCAGGGTGACAGAGGGGTAGAGAGGCAGGGTGACAGAGGGGTAGAGAGGCAGGGTGACAGAGGGGTAGAGAGGCAGGGTGACAGAGGGGTAGAGGCAGGGTGAGCAGAGGGGTAGAGAGGCAGGGTGAGAGAGGGGTAGAGAGGCAGGGTGACAGAGGGGTAGAGGCAGGGTGAGCAGAGGGGTAGAGAGGCAGGGTGAGAGAGGGGTAGAGGCAGGGTGAGCAGAGGGGTAGAGAGGCAGGGTGAGAGAGGGGTAGAGAGGCAGGGTGAGAGAGGGGTAGAGAGGCAGGGTGACAGAGGGGTAGAGAGGCAGGGTGAGCAGAGGGGTAGAGAGGCAGGGTGAGAGAGGGGTAGAGAGGCAGGGTGAGAGAGGGGTAGAGAGGCAGGGTGAGAGAGGGGTAGAGAGGCAGGGTGACAGAGGGGTAGAGGCAGGGTGAGCAGAGGGGTAGAGAGGCAGGGTGACAGAGGGGTAGAGAGGCAGGGTGACAGAGGGGTAGAGGCAGGGTGAGCAGAGGGGTAGAGAGGCAGGGTGAGAGAGGGGTAGAGGCAGGGTGAGCGGTGGAAGAGAAAGCCACCACAATCACCAGACGCTGTTAGAAACAGAGTCTACGTTTACATGTTGTCATTTAGCTGCCGCTTTTATCCAAATTTAGGTTAAACATAATACAAAAACAATACTAATCACTTTTCTTTTTAGAAAACTAAAAACAAACAACAATAAAAATATATATAATAAAGACTACATAAGTAGTAAGAACCCCCCCCCCCAAGGTTCAAGCCAGACCGCTCCCTCGAAAGCTCCATCAAACACACACAACGTCCAAACACTAGCAGCGCACATTCCTAAAAGCCCCCCGACGACGTCAACAACGGGCTCCGAGTCTGATGACGTACCGACGGGGGGTCCGGCGGGCACCACGCACTTCCTCTCTATCCGCGCGGGCACGGGGACGCACAAGTACTTGGCCACGCCCTCCTGGACCAGCCCTTCCACCTGGTCCTCGGCCAGCAGGGGGAAGGGAACCTGGTGCACCCGCAGGTGGGAACCCTCCGACGGCCGAGGCACCTTCTGGAACGCCATGTGGGGGTTAGGGTTCTCCTGGAGAAGAAGCACATGGGGGGGTTAGGGTTCTCCTGGAGAAGAAACACATGGGGGGGTTAGGGTTCTCCTGGAGAAGAAGCACATGGGGGGGTTAGGGTTCTCCTGGAGAAGAAGCACATGGGGGGTTAGGGTTCTCCTGGAGAACAAACACATGGGGGGGTTAGGGTTCTCCTGGAGAAGAAGCACATGGGGGGGTTAGGGTTCTCCTGGAGAAGAAGCACATGGGGGGGTTAGGGTTCTCCTGGAGAACAAACACATGGGGGGGTTAGGGTTCTCCTGGAGAACAAACACATGGGGGGGTTAGGGTTCTCCTGGAGAACAAACACATGGGGGGGTTAGGGTTCTCCTGGAGAAGAAACACATGGGGGGTTAGGGTTCTCCTGGGGAAGAAACACATGGGGGGTTAGGGTTCTCCTGGAGAAGAAACACATGGGGGGTTAGGGTTCTCCTGGGGAAGAAACACATGGGGGGTTAGGGTTCTCCTGGAGAAGAAACACATGGGGGGTTAGGGTTCTCCTGGAGAAGAAACACATGGGGGGTTAGGGTTCTCCTGGAGAAGAAACACATGGGGGGTTAGGGTTCTCCTGGGGAAGAAACACATGGGGGGTTAGGGTTCTCCTGGGGAAGAAACACATGGGGGGTTAGGGTTCTCCTGGGGAAGAAACACATGGGGGGTTAGGGTTCTCCTGGGGAACAAACACACGCATACAGCAACACACACACCGTTCTGTAGCAATGTGGTTAAGTAAGTATCCTTTACTATACAATAATAATAATAATATCCATTACGGCGTAACAATGCAGCGGGTTAGTATCCGCTTGCTGCACAACAATGGAGCGGGTTGTAACGATACGATCTATTTTCACGTCACCATGACGACGTCCCAGAGACTCACGTTCTTGAAGAGCTGCTCGGAGAGTTCCCTCATGTGCTTCTGCAGCTTGGCAGGGCTGGCGTCCTCCTCCTTCACACACTCTGGGTCAAAGGCCACCAGCTACACACACACACACACACACACACACACACACACACACACACACACAGACACACAGACAGACAGACAGACAGACACACACGCAAACACAGACACACAAGCAAACACACACACGTGAACACAAATATAACCATGCATGCGAACACACACACACATAGACAGACAGACACGCATATGAACAGACACACACAAGCATGCAAACACACACACACACACACACACACACACACACACACACAGCTCTTATTAACAAGCTGAATAATTGAGCTATTAAGAATGCACAATTAATCACACTTAATCTACTTGTGAGCTGTCCAACATTATTATTATTATTTCAAATAATTGTATGAAAAGTTGGCAGAGTAGCAAAATGAGGGTTCAAAGCATCAAAAGGACGGGTTCACTGATACGGTGGGGATGAGAGACAGCAGGCACTGTCTCTACTAGTGTTGTTACTGTAGCTACTGTAGGTTTGCCAAGCAGCTGTACCTTTGGAGACGGATGCCTACAGTCATTCCAAGGTTCAATCGCACGGCCACCCGGCTATCTTTATGAAAAACGACCTGCTAATGGCCCCAGTGAAGGCTGAAAAGTACTTCCTCTAAAAGATATGAAATGTGCTGATATGTTTTAAGTCAAGTTTGTTTATATAGTCATTCATCACAGTCAGACGTATATCGAAGGGCTTTATAAGCCCACGTTGTTGCAACAGAGCAGAGTTTTTGTTGCTGACATTCACTTTTCCAACACCAGCCTCTCCACTTGGATACTTCCATCGCTGACAAAGAACCTTTAAGATGACTCTCGTCGATTTATTTTTACCCACAATTCCAGCACTGGGATTTTTCCAATGCAGTGTTAAGATTTCGCATGAGTTAAATATAGTTTAAGCGTATTTAAGCAGGTCTTTTCATTGGGTTAGCATGCAGGTTAATTAAACAATGTCAGCAGACCTACTAGAGCTAAACTAGCCAACAGTAAAAAGGCTAACTCTTCTGATCTCCTTCCCCTTAGTTGCCCCCCCCCCCCCCCCCACTGTTAAGCACCTTGGGTCTCATGAAAGGCACTATAAAAATCTAAGAAATTATTATTATTATTAACTCTGGTTACTATTGTTTAAGAGAAACACCTTGAGGCAGGTGATGTAATGTAGGAAGTGTTTTGACCCATCCTCTTAATAATACCTCTGAATGTCCATATTATTCTCAGGCCTAGGACAGTCGAGTTAGTATTTAGGATACATGTATCGTCTACGTACGGCACAAGTACAGTGCAGCGAAAAGGAGTTGGCATCTAACCAGAGTGCAATGTAACAAGTGCATTAACAATACAGTGTAACAAGTGATTATATGGAATATATATAACAAAGCTACTGAGTAAATAAGCTACTGTGGTATTATTATATGTACAGTGATACATGTATAAATAGTACACTATGGTAGTAAGCCATAATGGCCAGTGGTATGACTATTAAGAGTAGGTATGTGATATATATATATATATATATATAGTATATACAGTTATGGAAGCAAGTCAAGGAGACTCAGGAACAGCTTCTTTCCCTCAGCTGTCATCTCCCTGAACCCTGTGCCACGATGACAGCCCCCCCCCCCCCCCATACTGTATAAACTCGGAATTCTGACTCCATTGCCTACGCCCTAGGCTCTGTTACCCCTACTGTACGACTTTGAACTCTGTTGCCTGTACTCAATGTACATTTACTTATCTGTCTGTACATACCTGCATATAATCCTTTTTACACATAGATACTATATCTACAGTATATCTGTACATATCCCTTACCCACTCATACTAGTTACGCTGCTGGCCAGTATGACTACTACCATACTGTCTTTATACGTGTATCACTGGACAAATTTCATATTACAACTCTGTACTTACATATGATTAGCGCTACACTCAGTAGTACTAATTTATATATTTCGTACCCAGTTTAAATCACCTGTACATTGTATATTACTATTGCACTTTACTGTTACATTTGCACTCTGGTTGGATGCCAAACTGATTTGCGTTGTACTGTACTTGTGCTGTATAAATGACAATACATTTGAATCAAATCTAATCTAATCTAACATATACTCTCTCCCAGTGTTAGACATGAGAGGCTTGTGATGTTATATTATGGCCTGGAGTTGTTCCACTCAGAATGAATCAATGAGTGGATTTGTGTTCTCAATGATTCTTTGGACCTTTATATCCAAATGAAGTTTTTATTTTTTATTATAGCATCACTATCAGTTCCAAAGTACAAAGTACCACCATCCCCTGAAACTCATTGGGGGTACTACAGTATCTATCTCAGTGGTTCTCAAACTACGGGTCGCGACCCAAAGTGGGGTCACGGATAGGTGACAGTGGGGTCGCGCATTGGCAAGTAAACATTTTCTGGCAACATATTTTGGCTAAATATGCCTTGTTTTATGAATGTGTATTAATAACATAGTGCTGTAATAAAATGTTCTAATAAATATGCATGATCAAGTTCAACAACGTGTGCTTTTATTTTGATATTCCTTAATTCCACGTTGAAATTACGTGATACATTAATAACCCCTGATCTATCTGAATCACAAACTTTTATCTTTTTTTCTTACTGGAAAGCAGGAGTGAACGTTAACCGACCTTCCTAAGGCAAAAGAAGTGCATATTTTAAATCTGACATTTAGCAGCATTGTCCACATAAATGCACCCTAGTCCCGTACCTCATCAAAGAGATCACAGGCTCGGTAAGGTGGGCCTCTCTCGGAAACGAAACCCGCAAAAGCCATGCCGTCCAGAACCTTGGTCAGGAAGTCGTTCTCGATTAGGCCGCGCTGGCCCAGGAAGGCAGTCTGGACAGAGAGAAGGTTACAGGCACAGAGTTAGTTTGATGACACAAAATAAAATAAAAGTGATTTGGTGGATGCTCTGATCCAAAGTAAGGCTGGGCCATCTGTGTGACCGTAAAGTAAATGATTTCAGTTCAATAGTGCATCACACCTTCCATTCATAATCAGTGATGCTTACCTATCATTTGATTATCTGTACCCAAGAAGATCTGTACCTAGAAGTCCTTTCCCCATATCGCCTAGCCCTGATCCAGAGAGCCTTATCCCTAATCCTAACAGTTCCACGCCTAGCCCTGATCCAATGCAGACCAGAAAAATATGTTTGTCTTGTTTACATCAGGGTCCCTCATTTTCAATTCATCAAGACATTTATGACATTATAAGTCTGGGGAAACACTTATGATTCTACACTACAACTACTTTTTATACTCCAAAAAAGAGCCATAAGGATAGTTCACATGGCAGGTTATCGAGATCACACAAACATATTATTTTTAAAGTCAAAAACATTAAAGTTAAATGATCTTGTGGAATTTAAAACAGCACAATTAATGTATAAAGCAAAAGGTAATGTACTTCCAAGAACTGTTCTTTGATAGAGAGGGGGGTTATAATCTGAGGGGAGAACTCAATTTAAAAGTTCTTAGTGTACACACTACCAGGAGAAGACTGCATTTCCATGTGTGGAGTGACACTGTGGAACAGTCTGAATGTGGTGCTAAAGCAATGTCCAAACATGAGACAATTAAAACTTAATTATAAGGAAATGATTTTCACGAGGTACAGGGATGAGGAATGGATTTGACATTCACGGGTGTTTACATTTTTTTTCTCTCCATGTTTTACATATATAATTTTAGTTTTTTGTTTTGCATATATATTTGTTTTGTAAGGCTTTAAATTAGTACACTCATTTGAGTAGTGGAAACGGGGTAGGATTAAATACTTCTTCCTACTCCTTTTCGAACATGTTATTGAGTTACAGTATGTTTTGTTTGTTTATTCTTTTCCATTTCATTTCTAGAGATCAATGATTTGTTTTGATTTTATATTGTTTGTATTTTGTTCTAAATAAAGATTTCAAATCAAATCACACTCCAGCCCAGTAGAAATTGAAATGGCTACCCCTCGACAACAACAAGAGTTGTTCCACGAGTTCAGTGTGACCCGGCTATCTTTATACTCTCGTAATGACGAGTTGTATAGGTGAGGGTAGCGACGGATCTCTTTTTTTTATTATCTTTTTTCCTCCTTCTTTTTCCGATTTTTCTCCCATCCCAATGTTAGTCCGTATGCCAATTCCCAATCCCCTTCCTGGTCGTTGCGCACTCTACCCCCTACCGTCGGTCCGGGAGGGCGGAGACTATCACATGCTTCCTCCGATACATGTGTACCCAGCCCACCGCTTTTTTTCACCTGGCAGCACGGACTCTCACTGAGAGTGTAACGTGTGGAAGGTCACACTACCTCTCTTAGATCCTTCCCTAGCTGTGCAGGCGCCCCACCCGAACTGTAGGAGTCGCTGTTTACAACGACCAGGACCCACCCTCGCCGGGTTTCCCACCCGCTAACACAGCCAATTGTGTTAGTATGGACGGTCGGCCAACCCGGAAGCACCACAGCTGGATTAGATCCCACTGTCTCTGTGGTGGTAGAAAGACGCTTAGTCCGCTGCGCTATCCCGCCGCCCGCGACGGATCTCTTTAAAACTAAAAACAAACGTACACGGACCATGTTGCTTTCCCAGCAGGCACTGTCTGCGTTATGACAGCTGGGCACATGCGCAGTCGGCACGCATATTCACGGAGGTATCTGCGCGGTTAGAAAATCAGGCTTGCACACGGACACGGATCCGACGTCCGTGCAGACAATAACATTGACGGAAATTACGCAAATTACGTCCACGAGTACCATCGCGCATCTGCGGACACGGGAAGTATATTCACTATTCAGGCCTTAAAGGATAACTCCACTTTTTTTGGAAATTAGCTTATTTAACATCTTCCCTGGAGTTAGACAAGAAGATGCATACCTTTTTTGTCTCTGTGCGTGCATTTTAGCTTTGGGAATAGACGCTCCGTTAGCATAGCTTAGCTTCATCACTGGAAGTGAGGCAGGACAGTAGCCTTACAGTGCCTTACAGTGTATTGCAAGGTCTGACATTGACCAAACTTGATATGCATGACCTTGGTGGGCTCTAGGTCAACTCCTGAAAAGGGGGTCAATGTCAGACTTTGCAATCAAAAGTTAGGGGGCTAATAACCCTTGCCATAATTTCAGTGCGCCCCTAACTTTTGATTGCAAGGTCTGACATTGACCCCCTTTTCAGGAGTTGACCTAGAGCCCACCAAGGTCATGCATATCAAGTTTGGTCAATGTCAGACCTTGCAATACACTGTAAGGCACTGTAAGGCTACTGTCCTGCCTCACTTCCAGTGATGAAGCTAAGCTATGCTAACGGAGCGTCTATTCCCAAAGCTAAAATGCACGCACAGAGACAAAAAAGGTATGCATCTTCTTGTCTAACTCCAGGGAAGATGTTAAATAAGCTAATTTCCAAAAAAAGTGGAGTTATCCTTTAACAGTTCCATGCCTAGCCCTGATCAAGAGCACCTTACCCCTAACCATAACAGTACCACGCCTAGCCCTGATCCAGAGGGCCTTAACCCAGAGTGAGGGCCCTCTGCTCCACACACACAGTAGAGTCTTCTAGCCCAGAGTGAGGGCCCTGATCCACACACAGTAGAGTCTTCTAGCCCAGAGTGAGGGCCCACAACACACACAGTCGAGTCTTCTAGCCCAGAGTGAGGGCCCACAACACACACAGTAGAGTCTTCTAGCCCAGAGTGAGGGCCCACAACACACACAGTAGAGTCTTCTAGCCCAGAGTGAGGGGCCCACAACACACACAGTAGAGTCTTCTAGCCCAGAGTGAGGGCCCACAACACACACAGTAGAGTCCTTCTAGCCCAGAGTGAGGGCCCTGATCCACACACAGTAGAGTCTTCTAGCCCAGAGTGAGGGCCCTGATCCACACACAGTAGAGTCTTCTAGCCCAGAGTGAGGGCCCTGATCCACACACAGTAGAGTCTTCTAGCCCAGAGTGAGGGCCCCTGATCCACACACACAGTAGTCTTCTAGCCCAGAGTGAGGGCCCACAACACACACAGTAGAGTCTTCTAGCCCAGAGTGAGGGCCCACAACACACACAGTAGAGTCTTCTAGCCCAAAGTGAGGGCCCACAACACACACAGTAGAGTCGTCTAGCCCAGAGTGAGGGCCCCTGATCCACACACAGTAGAGTCTTCTAGCCCAGAGAGAGCCCACAACACACACAGAGTAGAGCTACACTCTAAAAGGACCACTGATTACAGAACCACATGTCTGGAAGCACTGCAGTCGTTCATATGGAAATGCTGTAAGGAAGACTGGACATATTTATAACAATCACGACACGTGGAATCCATGAGGACACATTTACAGAAAACTTCCCCGAAGGAGGGCCTGGATCTTTTTTTCCTCGAAATCATCCAACACGCCGGTAAAAAAAAGCACTAATTCTGTATTTGAGAAGAAAAACATTTTAGACATTTTAACAATTGAATTTTCCCCTCAAAGTTCCACCCGGGCTTCGTAAAGCCGGTATCACCATCTCAAAACTTGCTCTTCTTCTGTGTTGCCTCAGTCACCTCAGTTCAAGAAATGTTTTGTAAATGTTTTTTTATTATTTTTTTTGTGCGTGTGTGTGTTTTGGTTTTGTATTCTAAAGAAAGACCAAAAATAAAATACAATTATGAGACGAACCGGATTCATCTTTATTGTGTCTTAGTATAAATCATGCCAGGGATGGGGGGGGTCATATATGGGCACTGATTATCACTGTTGCCACTTGCCTCACAGCAAGAAGGTCCTGGGTTCAAACTCCAGTAGGGCATCTTTCTGTGTGGAGTTTACATGTTCTTCCCATGTTTCTGTGGGTTTCCTCCACCTACTCCGGTTTCCGCCCACAGCAAAAGACGTGCAGGCTAGGTTTCCTGCCAGTGCCCTTGACCAAGGTACTGGCATCAGTGGCGTCGTTTGGCAGGTGTGGCAATTAGGGAGGGTGGGGGGGTGCAGGGGATTTTTTTGTCAAATCAGTTGCGCAATAGTCACTTTTGGTGAGTTGTTTCTAGGACTACACAAGCATTTTTAGTATAGAAATGTGTCAACAGACTAAAGCAGGGAACCACAATATTTTGCATACAAATTATGCAGAATGTAATATCATAACTGTCTATTATTTTTCTTACAATTGAGCCAATTTT
>NC_140166.1:71105202-71155180 GCF_963971535.1 Notolepis coatsorum | reverse complement strand
GAGGACTCTGTCCGGAGCGAACGTAAACATGGAGAAGATAACATCATGGGGAAGCCATGCACTCTGTTAAAGACACACACACAAACACATACACACACAAACACACATGCACACGCACTACCCGGAACAGATATATTCTACAGTAAATCTCACCCGAAACACGTTTGGCAGATTAAAACAGTGGGTCACATTTGAACCATTTCCTCCTACACCCCTTACCCTAAAATCCCTTACCCTAAACCAGGTTCATATCCTATTCCCTACCCCTACACCCCTTACCCTAAACCCCTTACCCTAAACCAGTTCATATCCTATTCCCTACCCCTACACCCCTTACCATAAACCCCTTACCCTAAACCTGGTTTGTATCATCTTCCATACTTTTAAATCCCTTACCCTAAAACCTCTTACCCTAAACCTGGTTTGTATCATCTTCCATACTTTTACATCCCTTACCCTAAAATCCCTTACCCTAAACCAGGTTCATATCCTATTCCCTTACCCTACACCCCTTACCATAAACCCCTTACCCTAAACCAGGTTCATATCATATCATATGAAAAGGCTATTCTCTCCCAGCTGTCTCCCTACCTGCACTTGAATAACATCCTTGACACATTTCAGTCAGGTTTCAGAGCCAACCACAGCACAGAATCTGCCTGCTTAAGGTCACCAATGACCTGCTCCTCACTACCGACAACCGGGACTGTGCTGTCCTAATGCTCTTAGACCTCAGTGCAGCTTTCGATACAATAGACCATGTTATCCTCATTGACCGTCTTCACCAGGCAGTTGGTGTCAGTGGCACAGCCCTATCATGGTTCATCTCCTACCTCAGTGATAGAAGCTTCTCCGTTAACATCGGAAACTGCTCCTCCCCCTCTGCCTCTCTCTCTTGCGGGGTTCCACAAGGCTCCATCCTTGGCCCTATCCTATTCTCCCTATACATGCTGCCCCTTGGTCTTCAATAGGCAGGTAAACTCGATGGTGAAGGGGTGCTTTTTCCAGCTCCGGTCCATAGCCAAGATCAAGGCCATCCTCTCCCCCTCAGACCTGGAAAGAGTAATTCACGCCTTCATATCCTCACGCTTAGACTACTGTAACTCCCTGTACCTGGGGCTAAATAAATCTACCATAGCCTGTATACAACTCCCCCAAAACGCTGCCGCTAGACTGCTCACAGGTACCCGGAAGAGAGCTCACATCACCCCTGTACTTGCCTCCCTCCACTGGCTCCGGTGCGCTTTAGAATAGACTTCAAGGTCCTTTTATTGGTTTATAAAACCCAAAATTGTAAAGCCCCTGCTTACCTAGCAGACCTCCTCACCCCCTATACCAACGCCAGGGCCCTCAGATCGGCTGACAAGGGTCTCCTAACCACCCGTAGGTCTAACTTCAAGTCTAGGGGGGGACGTGCTTTTGCGGTCGCAGCCCCTGACCTCTGGAACAGCATCCCCATGTCCATTAAATCTGCCCCTCCATCGAGTCTTTTAAATCAAAACTCAAAACCCACCTATATCGCCTGGCCTTCCCTGACTCACCCTTGACTCTTGCCGTACTTGTTGACATGTTGTTCTGTTTTTCCTTTGTCTATCCGTTGATTTTATTTAATTTTTCTGTTTATTTTATACTTTTCTTTGTACTTAGCTTAGCTATGTGAAGCACTTTGGTTGACAAGCGTCATGTTTAAACGTGCTATACAAATAAATTTGATTGATTGATTGATTGATATCATATTCCTTACCCTACACCCCTTACCCTAAAACCCTTTACCCTAAACCTGGTTGTATCCTCTTCCATACTTTTACATCCCTTACCCTAAAACCGCTTACCCTAAACTGGGTTTGTATGCTACCTAGGGCATCGTTTGGATTTGAACTATTCCGGTTCGATTCTCCATATCGATTCCTGTTCTAGACTATTCTCGATTCCGATTCTTTGAGGTGCAGGTCAAAAACAGGTCACAGCTTATTTCACAGGAGATTTTTATAATTGTTTGTAAAATCGTAAAAGAAAATCATACTATTCACATTTTCAGTTGACTTGATACAGTTTAATTTGGTTGCTGTACTGTAACTAGGGTATTAATTAACAAAGTTAAAAAAAGAATCGAAATTAAGAATCGAAATGCAAATATGTTACTTCCGGTTCCAGAACCGGAAGGTTCGGTGCCGGAAGGTTCGGTGCCCAACCCTAATGCTACCCCCACCGGCCCATATGATGACCTTTTTATTCGTCTCCCATGAGTAGCATACTGTCTGTAGGTGTTTGGCAATGGGACTGGGTTTCTTCATTGAGCGCTTATCCATATCATTATATCACACGACAAAATCATTTACAGATTTCTTCCACTTGTGACTTCCACTTGTGATGGTAATAGATCTGTAACACTGTAAGGCTGCAACCTTTGCAATGACGCTTGTTTCGCGATCGACAGTACAGATGGTTTACCTGGCAAAGGGTTTGCTGCCATCGACAGTACAGATGGTTTACCTGGCAAAGGGTTTGCTGCCATCGACAGTACAGATGGTTTACCTGGCAAAGGGTTTGCTGCCATCGACAGTACAGATGGTCTAAGCCGAGTTCAGACGACATGATTATAGTCCTGATTATTTCCACTCACCGACAATAAGCCCCAGATCAGAGGCAAGTTGGCATTTTTCATTCGTTTTGCGCTCGATAGAGAGAGAGAGAGAGAAAAGGAGAGAGGGAGGGAGGGAGGGAGAGAGTGGGGGGAGAGAGAGAGAGAGAGAGAGAGAGAGAGAGAGAGAGAGAGAGAGAGAGAGAGAGAGAGAGAGAGAGAGGCGAGAGAGAGTGGGAGAGCGAGAGAGGGGGGGGGAGTGGGAGAGAGAGAGGGGGGGGAGAGAGAGAGAATGAGAGATAGAGAGAAAGGGGGAGAGAGGGGGGGGGAGAGAGAGGCGAGAGAGAGTGGGAGAGCGAGAGAGGGGGGGAGAGAGTGGGAGAGAGAGAGAGGGGTGGAGAGAGAGAGAAGGAGAGATAGAGAAAGGGGGAGAGGGGGGATAGAGAGAGAGAGAGAGAGAGGCGAGAGTGAGAGAGAGAGAGAGAGAGAGAGAGAGAGAGAGAGAGAGAGAGAGAGAGAGAGAGAGAGAAAATGACAGCTTGTTCTCTCAGAGCAAAAGAGAAAGAGTTTAAACCTTGCCCTGTGCTTTCTCCAGAGAATTCCTCCGACCAAAACAAAACACCTGCAGAACCAAAATCGGTGTCACTTCTCACATGTTTCTTTGTGACAAAACGTGGTTTCAGAGATCTCAGGGATTCCTCCCCACATGAAACATCGTGTGTAATAATGTGTAAACCCCTGTCGCTGATCAGTCCTGTACTGTGCTGCAAACCACTTCAAGATTGGTTGTGTGAACAGCACAGAGCTCTGAAAATCTTGACAAGTTGTGTAGTGTGTAGGGCGGCGACAGTACAGATGGTTTACCCGACAAAAGGGTTTTGTTGTGATCGACGGTACAATTGGTTTACCCGACAAAAGAGGTTTGTTGTGACGGACAGTACGAAAGGTTTCCCTGACAACGGGTTTGTCTCTACACGATGTTGCCATCTTACCTTGTGAAAGTGAATAACGGGTTCAGAATGAATGCGGATGAGCTGCAGACAGGACCTGTAGCCCTGGAAGAGTTGTGCAAACAGTCGGAGAAATACAGCCCTCACCTCCTTGTCCTGGAACAGAAATTACAGTTATGACACAAATGCAAAGTATGATAAGACAATTATATAACATGACATACAAGGCGTTTTCTGTACCTTTAGGGCAGAAGGAATTCATCTAGTACCTCATCCCTCACTCTCACACATCTAGTACCTCATCCCTCACTCTCTCACATCTAGTACCCCATCCCTCACTCTCTCACATCTAGTACCTCATCCCTCACTCTCACACATCTAGTACCTCATCCCTCACTCTCTCACATCTAGTACCTCATCACTCACTCTTTCACATCTAGTACCTCATCCCTCACTCTCTCACATATAGTACCTCATCCCTCACTCTCTCACATCTAGTACCTCATCACTCACTCTCTCACATCTAGTACCTCATCCCTCACTCTCTCACATCTAGTACCTCATCCCTCACTCTCACATATAGTACCTCATCCCTCACTCTCACATCTAGTACCTCATCCCTCACTCTCTCACATCTAGTACCTCATCCCTCACTCTCACATCTAGTACCTCATCCCTCACTCTCTCACATCTAGTACCTCATCCCTCACTCTCTCACATCTAGTACATCATCCCTCACTCTCTCACATCTAGTACCTCATCCCTCACTCTCTCACATCTAGTACCTCATCCCTCACTCTCACACATCTAGTACCTCATCCCTCACTCTCTCACATATAGTACCTCATCCCTCACTCTCTCACATCTAGTACCTCATCACTCACTCTCTCACATCTAGTTCCTCATCCCTCACTCTCACACATATAGTACCTCATCCCTCACTCTCTCACATCTAGTACCTCATCCCTCACTCTCTCACATCTAGTACCTCATCCCTCACTCTCTCACATCTAGTACCTCATCCCTCACTCTCTCACATCTAGTACCTCATCCCTCACTCTCTCACATCTAGTACCTCATCCCTCACTCTCTCACATCTAGTACCTCATCCCTCACTCTCTCACATCTAGTACCTCATCCCTCACTCTCACACATCTAGTACCTCATCCCTCACTCTCTCACATATAGTACCTCATCCCTCACTCTCTCACATCTAGTACCTCATCACTCACTCTCTCACATCTAGTTCCTCATCCCTCACTCTCACACATATAGTACCTCATCCCTCACTCTCTCACATCTAGTACCTCATCCCTCACTCTCTCACATCTAGTACCTCATCCCTCACTCTCTCACATCTAGTACCTCATCCCTCACTCTCTCACATCTAGTACCTCATCCCTCACTCTCTCACATCTAGTACCTCATCCCTCACTCTCTCACATCTAGTACCTCATCACTCACTCTCTCACATCTAGTACCTCATCCCTCACTCTCTCACATCTAGTACCTCATCCCTCACTCTCACACATCTAGTACCTCATCCCTCACTCTCACACATATAGTACCTCATCCCTCACTCTCTCACATCTAGTACCTCATCCCTCACTCTCACACATCTAGTACCTCATCCCTCACTCTCACACATCTAGTACCTCATCCCTCACTCTCTCACATCTAGTACCTCATCACTCACTCTCTCACATCTAGTACCTCATCCCTCACTCTCTCACATCTAGTGCTTCATCCCTCACTCTCTCACATCTAGTACCTCATCCCTCACTCTCTCACATCTAGTACCTCATCCCTCACTCTCTCACATATAGTACCTCATCCCTCACTCTCTCACATATAGTACCTCATCCCTCACTCTCACATCTAGTACCTCATCCCTCACTCTCTCACATCTAGTACCTCATCCCTCACTCTCTCACATCTAGTACCTCATCCCTCACTCTCTCACATCTAGTACCTCATCCCTCACTCTCA
The DNA here is from genome assembly GCF_963971535.1 of Notolepis coatsorum. Classification (NCBI taxonomy): domain Eukaryota; kingdom Metazoa; phylum Chordata; class Actinopteri; order Aulopiformes; family Paralepididae; genus Notolepis; species Notolepis coatsorum. The sequence continues at coordinate 71,149,660 of NC_140166.1, read as the reverse complement.
CATATAGTACCTCATCCCTCACTCTCTCACATCTAGTACCTCATCCCTCACTCTCTCACATCTAGTACCTCATCCCTCACTCTCTCTCACATATAGTACCTCATCCCTCACTCTCACATGCACACACATCTAGTACCTCATCACTCACTCTCTCACATGCACACACATCTAGTACCTCAGTACCTTTCATGACAGTGAGACACCTTGAGGGTTTACTTTAGTTTATTTAGGATCCCCCCATTAGTTGTTACCACAGTAACAACTACTCTCCCTGGGGTCCTCTCAAAATAACATAACACATTCAAAACATAAAATCATTGTACAATCAGAATAAAACAATACTTCCATGCACATTGTACAAGCAACAACACCAAAACAAAGAATAATAATGACAGTAAAGATAGTAATTTGTCTGTCTACATGAATGAAGCTCGACAGAAGTGGAGAGGTCACAGAGGTCCCCTACTGTACCAACACACAAATGCCCTAATTTGGATAAAAAAAAAGAAAAAAAGTATATCATAAAATGATTTCTTTCTGTAAAATCCGCTGTTCTCAATTTCTTTTTTAAACGTGTCTTACTGGTATGGTAATATGTGTTAGATGTAATGGCGTGTAACGGTACACAAAAACCACGGTACGTACGTACCTCGGTTTTGAAGTCAAGGTTCGGTACGGGTTTTCGGTACAGTGGGGGAAAAAGTTTGGCTTTCCATGTTCCACTCAGGGGTGATGTAGTGTGCAGTAACTAATTGTACTTGTAGGGCTGTCAACGAATATTCTATATTGAAATTAACAATCGACTTGTAAACATTTAAAAAATAACAATAATAATTATATTAGATTGTGAAAAAAACAGCCCCCGGTGGGCGGTCGTTAGTGGTTAACATACCGCTGTATTCGTTCGGTACACTACACAGCCGTTCGGTACGGTACGGTACACACTGAAACGGTTCGGTTCGGTACGGATACGTGTACCTTTACACCCCTAGATGTAAGTTTGTTCAGGGGCGGCTACGTGGCGTAGTGGGCAAGGCGCTCGCCACAAATGCTGGAGACGCTGGGCTCGCCTGTTCGAGCCCAGCGCTCCACATTGCTTTCAGTTTAGCTGGTCGTCCGTACTAATACACATTGGCAGTATTAGGGGGTGGGAAACTGATGGGTGGGGATCGGACGTTGTGGACAGCGACTCCTACAGGTCGGTTGGTGCGCCTGCGCAGTAGAATCAGGAAGTGTCGGGGGCAGCGTGAGCCTCCCACGCGTTACTCCTCGCCACTGGGAGATCGAGCTGCGCAGGTGAAAAGATGCGACTGCTGTTACCTCAAGTACCGGAGGGGACTTGTGCCATGTATGACTTAGTCCACATTGCAGCCGACTTGTGGGAGGCAAGAAACAGCGTTCGTGACAGGGGAGGGTTGAATTGGATGATACGAAATTGGGATGGGAGAAAATAGAAAAAAATGGGAGAAAAAGTGGATAAAAAAAAAAATATGTAAGTTTGTTCCAGTTTGACGTAGCTCTATACGGGGTCAGCAGGGTGGAGGGGTAGGTCCGTCTCCACGAGAGGGAGCGATGGGTGAATACTTACCAGCAGCTTGGGGTTGGACGGGGCGCTGCGCGGTGGGGGGAAGGCGTTGTCTGCCACCGCCAGGTCCGGGTGCAGAGCCTGGGGGGGGGGGGGGGGGCAGAGGGAGAAGACGCTTTATTCATGTGCTCTCATCGGTTGTTCCCTTAAACCAAATGGGCTTTTTTATTGCACCGCTCCGTCAAATAAATCCTATCCCGTTACAACGAGCGCTCACATAAGGAGGGACACCGACACAGCTGCGGAATGACGGACCAAACAATCCTTTTGATTTGTTCCATCCAGGGTTCAAAGATGGGTGAACTCAGTTTGGCATGAGTTGTATGAATGTTTGTGTGTATTCCTTAGAAAGGAAGGCGTGTGTGCGTGCGTGTGTGTGTGCGTGTGTGTGTGTGCGTGCGAGTGTGTGTGTGTGTGTGTGTGTACTCACCAGGGACAGGGCAGTTTGTGTCTGGTGTAATAGAGGCTCCGGGAGCTGGGACAGGTGGATGCACTCAGGAATCTTAATGGTTCCCCCGTCCAGGTCAGCAATGATAACATCCAACTGGGGGGAACGGGAACACACACACACAGACACACACAGATACACACACACAGATACACAGACGCACACAACTGAGATTTCAGCTAGTTTGATTTGAGTCAGAGGACAATATGTCCGATAGATAAGTCTCGGCCGAAACCACCGAAATAACGGTCTTGGCCGAGAAGAGAATGTGGGGGGGGGGGGGGAACCTCCCGGTGTGAAATCCTCGCTGAAACCGACCGACTCGTGGGGCCCGAGTGTGGAATCTCCTCGTGCCAGGAATAGGAATGTCTGACCTGACCCCCTAAGCTCTTACAGTAAATCATCAGCGCTATAAATAAAGTATCATCGCAATACATTGAGAAAGACTTAAACATGGGCGAGTCTTTCAGTAAGAATTTAGGCACCGTGCCAGCAATTTATGGGATCCGTTGTCTCTGTGGGGGGGGGGGGGGGGGGGTCTAACTAGTAGGGTTGGGTACCGTTCACATGTGAATTGATACCGGTACCCACGGTACCTTTTTCCGGTACTTTAAGTCAAGTCAAGTCAAGTCAAGAGTTTTATTTGTCACGGCATACAAGTATACAATGAAATGCGGGGGGTCTAGCCTGCAACAATTGTGCATAATACAATAATAATAATAATAATAATATAATAAGAATCCAATAGAACGACATTGTGCAATAATACAAGTAATCAAAGTAGGGCATATCGGTATATGTACATGAGTTTTTACAGGGCATGGTAGGACATGCTAGGTCCTGTGTTAGTGCAATACACTGTTAGCTACGGATGAGGCACTGGGTCTCTATGTACACTGCCATACAATGCTATACCATACAATCTCAAGTTATACTATACTATTCTTAAAAAGTGACCTTTCCTTTTGTAAAGTGACCATAAGTGTGAGCGTGTGCAGCATGGGTGTGTGTGTGCTCATGTGAAAGTGGCTGCTAGTGTGTGAGCGTGTACAGTGTGTGTGTTGTGTGTGTGCTCATGTGTGCTTGTGTGTGGAGAGTTCAGTGTTTAAGGCTCTGATGGCCTGGGGGAAGAAGCTGAGCCGAAGTCTCTCTGTCCTAGTTGCTGGTGTTCGCAGGCGTTTGCTAGGGATGTTCGATATTGGCTTTTTTACCGATATCCGATATACCGATATTGTTCAACTCTTAGGTCGCTTTCACACAGGGGCTGTTTGGTCTGGACTTTCGGACCAGAATTCGATAGTCCGGTTTTTCGGGTCTGTGTGAATGCGTGTCGAACTCGGTCCGCGGACCAAGCAGGCGAACTCTAGTCCGCCTGAAAACGTAGGTCTCGGTTCGGCTTCATCGAACCAAACGCGAACCAAATATAGGAAGTGATTATTATTACCACTGCTCGCAGCACTCACTGCAAAACAAGCACACTGCATCTAATCTCTCCATCTATCTCTCTATCTCTCTCTCTCTATCTCTCTCTCTCTCTCTCTCTCTCTCTCTCTCTCTCTCTCTATCTATCTATCTATCTATCTATCTGTGCATCTTGGGAAGAAGGAAGAAAAAACGCGGTTTATTATTATTACCGAGGCGCGCGGCTTATTATATTATTAATAAAACAGCTACTTGTGGGCACTCATAAAAACACCGTGGTCTACAAGTTGTTTAGCGAGAGGATGGTGGTAATGTGCTTCAATAGAACAATGGATCAATGCCATGTCAAAACTCGGCTCCGCTGATCTGGAGGGCTCGCAGTCCTCCACACACAGACACACACACACGCGCGCGCACACACGGGATCGCAGCCACACACACATTTCCACTGTCCAATAGACAAGCGCCCTTTTCGACCGCGTGACATTGTTCAGAAGGTCTCGGTCCGCATGACGGATATCTGTGTGAACGCAGGCGAACCAAATGAAGAATGCAACAATGTTGCAACTTCACCCCCAGAACCGCACCGAGTCCACCAAAACTATATGTGAAAGCGACCTTAATTTCCGATACCAATATCAACCGATACCGATATATGCTGGGTTTCCCCCCCCAAAAAAACTTAATTATTTCAGGTAATTAACATTACATATCTATTGTCGTGGAATTAACACAACATTATGCATACTTTTCACAATAAATAAAATAAGAATTTGTTCTTACTTGTTTGCCTGGGTAAATAAAGGTTAAATAAAGGTTAAATAAATGTAAAAAAAGAAAAAATTTGAATATTTCTTTTGAAAACCGATACCGATAATTTCCGATATTACATTTTAATGCAAATATCGGCCGATAATATCGGACATCCTTAGTCGGTACCCTTAAAAGTACCGGATTCGGTACCCATCCCTACTAGCTAGCGGCAATACGCGGTTTCCACTCACCAGGTCCTGGACGTCGTGCTGGAACATGGAGTGCACCCCGATGATGAAGGGCGTCGGCGAGCTCAGCACCTCCAGGAGCCGCGAAGGCAGGATGGGGATGTACGGGTAGCTGAGTCGACGAGAGGAGGCGAGCGTGAGATACACACACAATATCAAACATGTGCAAATGATAAGTACAGGGCGACCGAGTGGCGCACCGCATACAGCACTACGGTGCTACACGGCCGACCTGGGTTCGACTCCCGGACCCGGTGATCTTTGCCGAATGTCTTCTTCTGCTCTGTCTCCCATTCCTCCTCTCTCTCGCTCTCTCTACCGGACTGCCGGTAGCAAAAATCAATAAAAACCTACAAAAACATAACTTGTCCGAAAGGTCAAGTAACATTTAAATGATAAATACATGGTACATGGTGCATTTATATAGTGCTTTTATCCAAAGCGCTTTAAAAATGTTTGTTCCTCACATTCACCCATTCACACACCGATGGCGGAGGCGACCATGCAAGGTGCCAACCTGCTCATCGGGAGCAATTGGGGGTTAAGTATCTTGCTCAAGGACATTTCGACACGCTGCCCGGGAAGAGAGGGAATCAAACCGGGAACCTCCGGATTACCAGACGACTGCTCTACCTCCTGAGTCACTGTTACCCCATACTAGGAGATGAGTAACCTAGTAACGGGTAACCTTGTTACGGGTAACCTAGCAACGAGAAGTCACACCGACAGAGAAGTAGAGTGCATCACAGGGCTCTGCAATTCATCACATTTTATTTTCAATTACGATTTTGGCTTCTAACAATTATGAAAAGATAATAATGAGTCGGGTCATATTTTTAAGACAGTTTCAAGTGTTTAATTTTTTTTGTAAGTTCAATAAATGCACAATGTTTCTAAAGTCAGTGAGTAATCGTGTTGAATAATTGTGATCTCATATCTTGAAGCCAGGTCACGTTTTCTTTTTCTAAGTTCAATAAATGCATGAGGTTTCCAAAGTCAGTGAGTAATCGTGTTGAATAATTGTGATCTCATATCGTGAAGCCAGGTCACGTTTTCTTTTTCTAAGTTCAATAAATGCATGAGGTTTCCAAAGTCAGTGAGTAATCGTGTTGAATAATTGTGATCTCATATCTTTAAGCCGGGTCAAGTTTTCAGAGCGCTACTCTGAAGTCAGCACATGTGGCGGCATAAGCCTGTAAAAAAATAAATATAAATAAATAAACGCTGGGAAGATATCCCTACATTTTATAATACAAATATTTACAATGTATGATAGTATCCCACCATATTCTGTGCTAGTGTGCCCGTCACATAGACTAAGATTTGAGTACTCGCCTAGTATGCACTAGTTAATACTATTTTTTAATAATAATAATAATAATAATAATAATAATAATTATTAATAATAATAATAATAATAATAATAATAATAATAATAATAATAATAATAATAATAGAATGGATATCTATAGACACATAAGGCAGCCAATATTGGCGGCTGACTGCTAATGACTCATGGGGGGGGGGGGGGGGGGGGGATTATTGAACTCACGGAGGGATGTGATCACTATGAATTTAACAAGGTGCTTGAAAGGCTGGAAAGTTGTTGTTCTCCTCTACTTTTCCACTAAAATCCCATTAACGATTTAATAATTTGTTCTAACAAGGGTGATGTCATCCCTCTCGCACCCTGGGAGGTCATGTGTGCTAAGAAGTGAAAAAAGAAAACAACAACAAAAGACCATAGAGGCCACAAGTCAATCACTGGGCTCGATGGTTCCAGATGAAAAGACTGACATACAGTAAGGCTCGACGCCCAATCGCCCGTCCAAAGAGAGGCGATAGCAACATACAGTAAGGCTCGACACCCAATCGCCCATCCAAAGAGAGGTGATAACAACATACAGTAAGGCTCGACGCCCAATCGAGAATAGAGTTGATCCAAGAATCCTATTAACAATACATTTTTAGTCATTATATACAAACAATACATATTCATTCATTCAATCTTTATTTAATCTCGAAGGATCATTGAGAGCGAGCTCTCCTTTACAATGACATGGAGAAATATGACACATAATAATAATAAAAAAAGAAGATAATAAGGAAAGTCAATCAATTAAACATTTGAAACAATTAAAAACGGCAATTATATCAAATATAATTTTTCATGGTGTTCAAGCAATGCACGCCGTATGCATTGTGGCCTATCAGGGGGTAGAGCAGTCGTCTGGTAATCCAGAGGTTCCCGGTTCTATTCCCCCTCCTCCCAGGCAGCTTGTCGATGTGTCCTTGAGCAAGACACTTAACCCCTAATTGCTCCCGGTGAGCAGGTTGTCACCTTGCATGGTTGCCATCGGTGTGTGAATGTGTGAGTGAACGGGTAAAATGTGAGGAACAAATTGTAAAGTGCTTTGGATAAAAGCGCTATATAAATGCAGCCATTTACCATTTATGACCGGTATCATTCGAACGGCGAGCCAAGCATGTCGTGATGCTAGCAGAGGTGTTCCGGAGGGAACATGTCAGAGGAGCACACACACCTGTATTTGAGCGGGAACATGTCAAGAGGAGCACACACACCTGTATTTGAGCGGGAACATGTCAAGAGGAGCACACACACCTGTATTTGAGCGGGAACATGTCAAGAGGAGCACACACACCTGTATTTGAGTGGGAACATGTCAAGAGGAGCACACACACCTGTATTTGAGCGGGAACATGTCAAGAGGAGCACACACACCTGTATTTGAGCGGGAACATGATTGCCTCCAGAGCGCGACATGCCTCCTCTAATCTCTGATAACTGGTGGAGTGGAAGAGAATCTTGTGTTCCGTCAGAACCGCACAGAAGAGGCTCAGGACATTCTGTATTCCTGGCAATGGAAACAAAAGAGAATGTAATTAATGAGGTATTTGTTGGAATGCGACGGCTATATATTATTACAAGAACAACTGATCAAAAACATTTGGTGTTTTGGTGGGCGATTTCAGAAACAAATGACCGTATTGGACCCCCCCCCCCCCCCCCCCCACCCCACCCCTGCTCAAGACCCATTTCTGGCAACAGATTTCAACAGATCAAATCTCCTTTTTATCTGACCAGAATTGTAATAGAACCAGTAATACTAACACATTTAATAAAACAAGGTTGGTACAATATATGTTTACATATTTTAAATGAAATTGTTGTGACAAGATAATAAATGCTAAATCATTATTTATTGAGAATTGAGAATGCAAGGATCTATGAACCCCCTGCCCTCCTTCCCCTCACGTCTTCCCCCAAGCTGCTTAACTTTATCTTTTTCCACCTAAACTTTGTTTCACCTAAACACAACACTTATTATCTTACACAATCTTGTTATAACTAAGATTGGCTGAGATCTGTTTTCGTGCATAGATCACATCACGAGATGTATCAACTTATAATACAAGTTGCATGTTAGCATTTCACGTTAGTATTTAGCACTTCCTGGATGACAGTGTGCCTAGCTGGGCAATAGCAACCATGATAGGTTCCCAGAATTATTTGCATCAGTAAGAGAAGTACAGTACAGTACAGTACAATACAGAGAAGTGCTGCACAAAATAATGTGTAGTCATAGTCATGCTCCAAGAGGAGTTAATAACAATCTGTATAGTCATAGTCATGCCCCCAAGAGGAGTTAATAACAATCTGTATAGTCATAGTCATGCCCCCAAGAGGAGTTAATAACAATCTGTATAGTCATAGTCATGCCCCCAAGAGGAGTTAATAACAATCTGTATAGTCATAGTCATGCCCCCAAGAGGAGTTAATAACAATATGTATAGTCATAGTTATGTCTCCAAGAGGAGTTAACTGTAGAAAATACTTTGTCATTACGAGGGTCACTTTGTGTGAGGGAGTACGGGGTGCTGTAACAAACTGAACTGAAAGGACACAATTACATGAAATAGTTTGTAAATATAAATGAAATAAGTATGTATTTGAAAGAGTCCTAACTGCGTGATTCCAACCTGTTGGCAGGGATATACATTTAGAACATCTTTAAAAGTCACATTTACACCTCAAGCTGCAGTACATTATAAATTAGTTTATCATATTTAATTACTTTCTCCAAATGTGTTTAATCTCATTTAGTAAGTAACTTGCATTCCATCGTTCCCGCCATCTTTATTTGGGGGGAAAAAACAACATGACAATACATGACAGTGCATTGCATTGTGGGTCTTATTTGGGGCTGACGTGAACAGGTTTGATCACTTGCTCCAGCCCGCCTTCCTTGAGGGTGCACTGTAGTGAACTTGTCCTGCATTGTTTATGGATTGGACCAACATTTTGCGATGTGAGAAAAACAACATCCGGTTTTGATGGGGATTCCCATCAAAGGACCCGAGTCATTCAACCAAATAAGTCGATAATACAAAATATACATACTACTACAGAAATATGTAAGTAGTAAGGCATAGGGTGGCATGGCGGAGATTGCGCTCGTCACCAATGCAAGAGACTCCGGTCTCGAATCCGGGTGTCAGCATTGCCTCCGGCTTGGGCCGGCCGTCATACTGGCTCAATTAGCAGAGCCAGCGGGTGGAAGTCAATGGGTGGGGATTTGGACGTTGTGGACAGCGACTCCTACAGGTCGGTTGGGGGACGCCTGCACAGCAGAGACAGGAAGTAGCGGGAATAGTGTGAGACTCCCATGCGTTACACCTCGCCACTGAGAGTCCGCGCTGGCAGGTGAAAAGATGTGACAGGCTGCCTCCTCGTGTACCAGAGGGGACACGTGATGCAAGGCTTCTATCCTCCCTACAACCGACCAGTGGGGGGCATAGTTGAGCAACGTTCAAGACAGGGGAGGGGAGAATTGGAAACACGAAATTGGGATGGGAGGAGAAATAAGGAGAAAAAGTGGATACAAAAAAAAGAATAATATGTAAGTACTTTACATTCTTTTACTACTGATGATGTAATGAGGGGTGTCCCATTTCCTGGGTAAAGATTTCAACCCCTTCCCCTTGTAGCTCCGTTCTGAAGGGCCACTACCCAGTCGAGGGCACTCCAAAACTAGGGGTAGGGCCAAGGGAAGGGAATTGAGATTGGACCGTTCCTAATCTTTTAGGACAGACACATTTTGTATGCATGATGACACTTTTAACAATATAGCCAGTTTCTGTGTTATAAGAACAGAAGCTTGCTAGGGCACATACAACTTGCGTTGCACATAATGGTGGAAAATTGATTCGTATTTAATATAAAACGCATGGGAAAACACATCCCTCAATAACACAGGAAATTACACACAGTTTCATACTGCATAAATAATATGTCAAATACCAACGTGACAGTCCGGATAAATTCCAAGTTTACAGTTCCTGTTATTGTCTCCTATCAGACAACTGACAGACCACTTCATCACGCGTATGTAGTGATAAAGACAGAGGAACACGGGCAGACATATCCGCCACGCTGGCGGAGCTGGGACTGGAAGGCTGCGTGCGTGTTGTCTGTGTCAAGTTCTTCAATCGACGATACGCTGGGACAGGAAACTGAAACTAAAACCTCAATAGCTGGGTCAGTGATTGACGAAATCATTTGCTCCTGTTGCAAAGTCACGACGGCAGACGAGCTAGTCCAAGCAAAACATCTCCTTCCATCAATCCCCTTGGGGGGGAAAACCATTTCAATCTACAGTAAAAACGCCATTTCAAGTAGCATGGTTTTATATACGAGGAGCACGTTCAGCCTGGAGTACGTTATCTAAGCTGCTCCCTCTGGAGTACGTTATCTAAGCTGCTCAGGAGTACGTTATCTAAGCTGCTCTGGAGTACGTTATCTAAGCTGCTCTGGAGTACGTTATCTAAGCTGCTCCCTCTGGAGTACGTTATCTAAGCTGCTCTGGAGTACGTTATCTAAACTGCTCCCTCTGGAGTACGTTATCTAAGCTGCTCTGGAGTACGTTATTTAAACTGCTCCCTCTGGAGTACGTTATCTAAGCTGCTCTGAAGTACGTTATCTAAACTGCTCTGGAGTACGTTATCTAAGCTGCTCTGAAGTACGTTATCTAAACTGCTCTGGAGTACGTTATCTAAGCTGCTCTGGAGTACGTTATCTAAGCTGCTCCCTCTGGAGTACGTTATCTAAGCTGCTCTGGAGTACGTTATCTAAGCTGCTCTGGAGTACGTTATCTAAGCTGCTCCCTCTGGAGTACGTTATCTAAGCTGCTCCCTCTGGAGTACGTTATCTAAGCTGCTCTGGAGTACGTTATCTAAGCTGCTCCCTCTGGAGTACGTTATCTAAGCTGCTCCCTCTGGAGTACGTTATCTAAGCTGCTCCCTCTGGAGTACGTTATCTAAGCTGCTCTGGAGTACGTTATCTAAGCTGCTCTGGAGTACGTTATCTAAGCTGCTCTGGAGTACGTTATCTAAGCTGCTCTGGAGTATGTTATCTAAGCTGCTCCCTCTGGAGTACGTTATCTAAGCTGCTCTGGAGTACGTTATCTAAGCTTCTCTGGAAGTACGTTATCTAAGCTGCTCTGGAGTACGTTATCTAAGCTGCTCTGGAGTACGTTATCTAAGCTGCTCTGGAGTAAGTTATCTAAACTGCTCTGGAGTACTTTATCTAAGCTGCTCTGGAGTACGTTATCTAAGCTGCTCCCTCTGGAGTACGTTATCTAAGCTTCTCTGGAGTATGTTATCTAAGCTGCTCTGGAGTACGTTATCTAAACTGCTCTGGAGTACGTTATCTAAGCTGCTCTGGAGTACGTTATCTAAGCTGCTCTGGAGTACGTTATCTAAGCTGCTCTGGAGTACGTTATCTAAGCTGCTCTGGAGTACGTTATCTAAACTGCTCTGGAGTACGTTATCTAAACTGCTCCCTCTGGAAGTACGTTATCTAAGCTCGGCCCCTTTGTGTCCTTGGAGCCGTTCTCATATCTCGTGGAAACAGCGACACAATGATTTCTGAGCCCTAAATAAAAAGGGCTCAGAAAAAAAAGGGCAGGCAGCAGCTCCAGACAACAGAGAGACGAAGACAAAGGTAGCAAACAACAACACAGCAGCAGGGCTGTTGACAGCTTCTCCTTCCCCCCCCGTCCTCCTTCCCGCCCGGGGGCTTCACTTCCTGTGCATCGTGACATGTCCAACACATTCCTCTCTGGTGACTGGGGATGATGACCCTCCACTCGTCCTCCTCTCTCTCTCTGGTGACTGGGGATGATGACCCTCCACTCGTCCTCTCTCTCTCTCTGGTGACTGGGGATGATGACCCTCCACACGTCCTCTCCTCTCTCTCTGGTGACTGGGGATGATGACCCTCCACTCGTCCTCTCTCTCTCTGGTGACTGGGGATGATGACCCTCCACACGTCCTCTCTCTCTCTCTCTGGTGACTGGGGATGATGACCCTCCACTCGTCCTCCTCTCTCTCTGGTGACTGGGGATGATGACCCTCCACACGTCCTCTCTCTCTCTGGTGACTGGGGATGATGACCCTCCACTCGTCCTCCTCTCTCTCTGGTGACTGGGGATGATGACCCTCCACACGTCCTCTCTCTCTCTCTGGTGACTGGGGATGATGACCCTCCTCCTCTCTCTCTCTCTGGTGACTGGGGATGATGACCCTCCACTCGTCCTCCTCTCTCTCTGGTGACTGGGGATGATGACCCTCCACTCGTCCTCTCTCTCTCTCTCTGGTGACTGGGGATGATGACCCTCCACTCGTCCTCCTCTCTCTCTCTGGTGACTGGGGATGATGACCCTCCACACGTCCTCTCTCTCTCTCTGGTGACTGGGGATGATGACCCTCCACTCGTCCTCTCTCTGGTGACTGGGGATGATGACCCTCCACACGTCCTCCTCTCTCTCTCTCTGGTGACTGGGGATGATGACCCTCCTCCTCTCTCTCTCTCTGGTGACTGGGGATGATGACCCTCCTCCTCTCTCTCTCTCTGGTGACTGGGGATGATGACCCTCCACTCGTCCTCTCTCTGGTGACTGGGGATGATGACCCTCCACACGTCCTCCTCTCTCTCTGGTGACTGGGGATGATGACCCTCCACTCGTCCTCCTCTCTCTCTGGTGTGACTGGGGATGATGACCCTCCACTCGTCCTCTCTCTGGTGACGGGATGATGACCCTCCTCCTCTCTCTCTCTGGTGACTGGGGATGATGACCCTCCACTCGTCCTCCTCTCTCTCTCTGGTGACTGGGGATGATGACCCTCCTCCTCTCTCTCTCTCTGGTGACTGGGGATGATGACCCTCCACTCGTCCCCTCTCTCTCTGGTGACTGGGGATGACCCGCCACACGCCCTCTCTCTCTCTCTCTCCTCGCCAGCCTCCCCCATGCGGCGAGCCTCGCGAGGGCAAAGGGAAATTACTAGGGATGTTCGATATTGGCTTTTTTTTTTACCAATATACCGATATACCGATATTGTCCAACTCCGATATCAACAGATACCGATATATGCGGGGTTTCCCCCCAAAAAAAACGGAATAATTTCAGGTCATTAACATTACATATCTCTTGTCGTGAAATTAACACAACAGTATGCATACTTTTTTTTTTTTTTTTTTTTTTGTATCTCTCTTTCTCCGGTTTTTCTCTGTTTTTCTCCCCGTCCCAATTTAGTCGTTGTGCCAATTCCCCCCCCCCTCCCCTACCTGGTTGTTGTGCACATGTTCTCCTACTGGTCGGTACAAGGGAACCCTGAAGTATCTGCACGCTTCCTCCGACACGTGCGGCGACAGCCAGCGGCTCTCTTCTCACCTGGCAGCGAGGGCTCTCACTGGTGAAGTGTAACGCGTGGGAGGTCACGCTGCCTTCCTCAAGTCCTGCCTCCGCTGAGCAAGCGCCGAGACCTGACCTGTAGGCGTCGCTGTCCACAACGCCAGTTTCCCACCCACGGCTTCCCTCCCCCTAACTCAGCCAAACGAGTTAGTATAGCGATCAGCCCGAGCCAAGGCAATGCTGACTCCGGGAATCGAGACCGCAGCCTCTTGCATTGGTGACGAGCGCAATCTCCGCTACGCCACCTGACCGCCTGCAGTATGCATACTTATGACAATAAATAAAATAAGATTTTGTTCTTACTTGCTTGCCTGGGTAAATAAAGGTTAAATAAATGTTTTTTTTTTTTTATATATATTTTCTTTTTTTGAAAACCGATACCGATAATTTCCGATATTACATTTGAATGCCAATATCGGCCGATAATATCAGTATGCCGATAATACCGGACATCCCTAGAAATGACCTAATAGGTGGACAAAATGTGCTTCTTCTTCTTCCTACTTTAGGTGTACTTGCTTTCGCTACCTTAAGACTCGCGGAAAGGCACGTGCGGCGCGGTGTTAACCGGCAGACGGGGGAGAGCAAGGTTAGATGGAGAATGATTAACAACGCGGTCGCGGTAGCCACGCGTCTAAAGGCCTCTACATGCTACAGCAACTTCAAAGCAACTTCAACACAACATCAGCACGATTTCAGCGCGGTTGTTTTAGAGGGTCTTGTAGACTGTGTTGTGAGGATGTTGCGTACCTTTCACCCAAATCTAACCTAAACAACCGTTGCGTTGATATTGCGTAGCAGTGATTGGTTGGTTAGCGAATGGGGGCGGGGCTGTCATATAATAATATTGGTCCCGCAGAGAATACCATCCTCCATTGTTGTAGCCAGCCAGCTAGCGTTGAACTTGATGCTATTCAATGCTCTATCATACCCAACTAACGTTAATGCCATTCAGAATTTATTAACATAGCTACAACAACACACGGTAACGTTAATATAATTACATGCATCATTGTTTACAATGAACGGACGGTGGGGCCGTTCGAAAGGACTGGACACGGACAAGTTGTATATTAATTTAATATAACAGGTAGTTTCGAGCTGCCTTTTCGTGCCTACAACCACAGCCACAGGGATATATCCAGCTTTGACGAGCTCTCTCTCCTCCTGCCGATTAAATTCAGCAGCTCTTCCTCGACCTCGAGTGCCTGTAGCTGCCAGCTAACGTTAAAACTAACCTAAAGTTACACAAGCAGAATACATCACAAATACTTCCGGTCGGGGGATTTCAAAATAAAAGAGCGACGTCTAAAAGCACCGGAAATACGTTTATTTTGTACATTATCTAACGTTAACACGAACCTAAACTAACTTTAGTTAAACTAACTTTGCGCGTCGATGTTGCAGAAGCATAAAGGCAGAGTGTCTAAAACACTGTTGCTTTGTCGATGTTGTGGTGCAGTTGCTTTGAAGTTGCTGTAGCATGTAGAGGCCTTAAGACTACACATAAAGTCGAAGCGTTGTGTTGTTGTGCACCGCGGTATAGTACTCCATGTACCACGAGGACTTGACTTTGAAGAAAACACACTATAGATTTGTCCGTGTTACACAATCAGGAACACATTGTAATTCCCGCTAGGCAAGTGGCCAATCGGCCGCGAGCTTTAGGACCCCGCCCACTGCACGGACAAACATGCACATTGTTGGCAAAGCTGAACAATGGATGAAAGAGCAGAAATAACAGCACAGATCTCTGTATATATGATGAGGCAAAGCATTAGTCCTCGTGAATAACCATCAGTTACACAACACTCTGACAGCTTGGACAGGGGAACACGAGGATCCAGGATGCCTCGACACTTACAGGCTTGTTTATACCGACTTACAGCTCATCTAACAGGACCAGCATGATCTCATCTGAGCAATTGGACTGTTTTCTAGTCTTCATTGGATTCATAATTGATGACACGACAGCTTTTGTCAACGCACTCCTCACACAGAACTGCTTGGTACGTATGGATCACAGATGAGATCACTCTTACAGTAGTACAGCCAGTATGTCTAATCCAGGCATTCTCAAAGTGCGGCCCGCGGGCCAATGGCAGAACCTCAGAATTCTTTCCGGTGGCCTGCGATGAGTTAGAGGTGCTGAAAGTGGTATTCTTTTTTTATACATTTTTAAATAAGTGTTAAATAGCTCTACATTCCGACAGCCATCACTGATATAGATCGTCTGGTCAGTAGCATGGGTCTCCCAGTCCCTCCTCTCTGCAGTAAACAGAGCTGCATGGCAACTAGGCCTATACATGACTAGTTTGACCTTAGTTAAATGTATTTGTTGTGTAAGCGGGATGGCTTATCCAAAGCGCTTTACAACTTATGCCTCACATTCACCCATTCATTCACATATTCACGACGGAGGCAACCATGCAAGGTGCCAACCTGCTCACCAGGAGCAGTTAGGGGTTAAGTGTCTTGCTCAAGGACACATCGACATGCTGCCGGCAGGAGGCCAGAATCAAACCGGGAATCTTACCAGACGACCGCTCTACCTCCTGAGCCACTGTCTCCCCCCGGGGGCCTGGAGGACCCGGGGGCCATCACGTTTTCTTGGGTGGCCCTCAATCCAATGTTGGGTTCCTAATTTGGCCCTCAATCCAATGTTGGGTTCCTAATTTGGCCCTCAATCCAATGTTGGGTTCCTAATTTGGCCCTCAATCCAATGTTGGGTTCCTAACTTGGCCCTCAAGCCAATGATGGGTTCCTAACTTGGCCCTCAGTCATAAGAACTTTTAGAACCCCTGTTATCTATATAGAGGTGGCTGCCAACAGCCTACTGGGCAACATTGATAGCATTATCTAGAGAAGGTGGCGTAAGGAGAAGATAATACTGAGCAGATCATCTAGCTAGTCTAGTGGGTTACTGATTCAGTAGTAGCGTAAGGAGAAGATACTACTGAGCAGATCATCTAGCTAGTCTAGTGGGTTACTGATTCAGTAGTAGCGTAAGGAGAAGATACTACTGAGCAGATCATCTAGCTAGTCTAGTGGGTTACTGATTCAGTAGTAGCGTAAGGAGAAGATACTACTGAGCAGATCATCTAGCTAGTCTAGTGGGTTACTGATTCAGTAGTAGCGTAAGGAGAAGATAATACTGAGCAGATCATCTAGCTAGTCTAGTGGGTTACTGATTCAGTAGTAGTGTAAGGAGAAGATACTACTGAGCAGATCATCTAGCTAGTCTAGTGGGTTACTGATTCAGTAGTAGTGTAAGGAGAAGATACTACTGAGCAGATCATCTAGCTAGTCTAGTGGGTTACTGATTCAGTAGTAGCGTAAGGAGAAGATACTACTGAGCAGATCATCTAGCTAGTCTAGTGGGTTACTGATTCAGTAGTAGCGTAAGGAGAAGATAATACTGAGCAGATCATCTAGCTAGTCTAGTGGGTTACTGATTCAGTAGTAGTGTAAGGAGAAGATACTACTGAGCAGATCATCTAGCTAGTCTAGTGGGTTACTGATTCAGTAGTAGTGTAAGGAGAAGATAATACTGAGCAGATCATCTAGCTAGTCTAGTCTAGTGGGTTACTGATTCAGTAGTAGTGTAAGGAGAAGATAATACTGAGCAGATCATCTAGCTAGTCTAGTGGGTTACTGATTCACTAGTAGTGTAAGGAGAAGATAATACTGAGCAGCTGATCTAGCTAGTCTAGTGGGTTACTGATTCAGTAGTGTAAGTAAACAGCAGTGAATGTGATTCGAGGTCGCTAGTCGTGTTACAGATTTTGATATCAGATTCCTTTCTCCAGACTCGTGGACTACAAAAAAAAAAAAAAAAAAAAATCCATATTCTCCTGCAGCTTTGACAACAGCTAGTCTGGAGAACTGGCCTTAATTTAATCGAGAAAAAAAAAATTGACAGCATTTATATAGCGCTTTTATCCGAAACGCTTCACAATTTAACACACACCGACGGCGGAGGCGACCAAGCAAGGTCATCGGGGGCAGTTAGGGGGTTAAGTGTCTCGCTCACATCGACAAGCTGCCAGGGAGGGGGGAGGAGCTGGAATCGAACCGGGAACCTTCCGATTACCAGACGGCCGCTCTACCTCCTGAACCACTGTCGCAAGGTACACAGAGTACTTTTCCCGAGCCTGTGGACTCTCTCTGGCTTCAAGTGGACTAGCCCTGGATAACATGTGTGATACACTAACAAACACAGGCTGGCAAAGACGGACACAGACCACTGTTGGGGATACTGTATAATGTCAAGGTACAGTACAGGCCATGTGTCTTCTTGTTGTTGTTTATTCAGATTGGCTACAAACATCTGACTCCCACTTGACCCAGATCACAATGTGCCTCAGTAACGTACCCCCCCAGACGCACGTCCACCACCCCGTCCAAATAAACAGAGGAGGATGCAAACTATTAGTGAAATTCCACAAGGGGAGAGGGGGGTAATGTTCTCAAAAGAAACATAATCCATTTTGTTTTGAAGCACATTCTTCTAATCAGGCCAAATGAGGCCCAGCTTTTCCATTACAAAACCAAGTCACATTTCAGGTGAACAATATTTAATTTTAGCCTGAGCTCACAAGAGCTCTGTTCCTGGATTTTGTAGATGAAGGCCCCCCCCCCCCCACATGTCTTTGCAGAATGGGTACAATAAAGTACAGCTCAATACACACAATTGTTAAGGGGATCAGACCAAAGAAAGACTTTCGTCAGGGTCCCCCATTTTCAATTCATCATACTGAGGCACTGTGAGATGGATTGTATTTTCCACAACTTTACATATCTATTTGAGTCAAGCACCCGTGACTATACTTTGGATGTCCGTGAGTCTTTTCTACCATGGATTGTATTTCCCCACAAAGGCCCCGTTGCCGCGTGCAGATAGATTTGAACGTGTTTCGTCTGACCTATTGACGAACGGTGCAAGCATGCCACTGTGAAGTCACCCACCTGCATCAAATCTGCATCATGTGCTGGTCCTGCTCCAGACAAAATTATAGGAACGCAGATAAAACAAAGCAATAACCACATAATTGAGCATTAAGACGTGATTTATACGGAATTAATCCGAGGTGCTTAAGTGCAAAAGCCTTTTGGAATAATGAATTAAAACCCTACAGCCATGTGATTGGTGCGTCTGAGCCTCTTACAGACGTCTTACCAACACAGTTTTGATAAGGATCTGGTCTAATCGCGAAATATGCAAAAGATAAGCGGCTTAATCGAATAAACTTAAGGGACTTAAGACAAACGTTCTCACAGTAGCCAAGATCGCCCCTTCAAGATGAAAAAGACAAACCATATAACATGGTTTAACACAGGGTTCCCACAGACATTGCAAAATGAAATTCAAGTACTTTCCAAAGCACCATTTTTTCATTTTAAAAGGGCATTTAAAAGGATACAATTCTCTTTTAAATGCCGTTTAAAAAGAAATAAATAAAAAATGTTGATCCAATATGTATGGCTTAAAACCAATTTCCGACAATTAGTTACACTTTAAATTAAAAGTATTCAATTTCTTGATTAAGAACAATTTTATCATGGATGAACAAAACTTTCAATGCGAACGGTTGATTTGAATTTCAATGACTTTTTAAGCACCTAGTAAAAAAATTGTCTGTTTAAGGAATTCCAGGCCATGACCTTTTTTTGGGTAAAAAAAATCAAGCACTTTAAGCACTTCAAGGACCTTGTGGGAAACCCTGTTAACATGAAGAATATGGAGGACGTGTGCAGACGTGTACAGTACGTGACGAACATGCCAGCGCAGCGGCACGAGTGGAGTCACTCCACTCCAAACGGCATGACCCATTTCAACCAGGAAAAACAAGGTGATAACAGGGCAGCCCTGAGGTAATAAAAGTCGTAAAGGTGACGTCACGTCCAGGCCCCCGTCTGGCTTGGTGGCTGAAAAGGTGTGTGTGTGTGTGTGTGTGCGAGCGTGTGCGAGCGTGTGCGTGTGTGTGTGTGTGTGTGTGTGTGGTGTTGACGGAGCAGGCTCCTGAACCCACCCAGCTGCTGGAAGAGCAGGGCCACGCTCTTGCACGTGACGGGAAGGCTGCTGTTCAGTGGCGTCTGGATGAGTTGGCGATCGCCCGCCCCCAAGGAAAACAGCTTCTGAAGAAAACAAAGAAAAAAAGGGCAAAAGTCAGAGAAGAGTAAAACGCATGTTATTATCGTCACACTAGGTTCAGGGGGGAAACGTCTACCGCCGGCGCCTGTACGACACAGAGCGCTGCCGAGACCAGCGCTGCCCGAGATGATATGGCCCCTGTGACATTATTATGGCACCTAATATAAAACCGTATCATTCTTTGGAACCCTTTGGCCCAAAATGTGCGTAACAAATAATAATAATAACTTTATTTGTATAGCACTTTTCATACAGAGGTTGCAGTTCAAAGTGCTTGTTACAAGAAAAAACAAACAATTTCTTACTTCTTGTTCCTTGTGATAAAATTTGGGCCAAAGGGTTCTAGAGAATGATACGGTTTTATATTAGGTGCCATTTAATAATATTTCAAGAGTAATTGTGAAATTGTGAAAGATAAGGTGATTATCACAAGGAACAAATACTCCGACCTTATAAGTAAGAAACTGTTTGTTTTTTCTGGTAACATTTGTAAAATGATCACTTTCCAGCAACCTTCTTAACCCCATCACACTCCACCCATGTTACGCTTTAGCCCTCCACGTCGAAAGGTTTGGTCACCCCTGACTAAGACCAACACTCCTTCATACAGATGAATGTGCAAGTGCATTGTAGGGTAGTGTGTGTGTGTGTGTGTGTGTGTGTGTGTGTGTGTGTGTGTGTGTGTGTGTGTGTGTGTGTGTGTGTGTGTGTGTGTGTGTGTGTGTGTGTGTGTGAGTGAGTGTGAGTGAGTGTGTAATTGAGCAGAGGCCTGAAGGAAGGAGACATGTGGTGTTGAATACTCCAGACAGCACAGCTGCTGAACTAAATTAGCCTTATGAAAGAGTGTGGCGGACACGGAAGGGAGAAAAGAATACCTCGAGTACGGTACACGTTAGCCTCAATACAACTTGTACAGCTTCGCCAATCTCAAGAGGAACGGCATCTTCGATCTCTACGTGGAATTTCGCGGCGTTCCTTGTGTTTAGGTGCTGGGAGACGGCGTGTAGGATTGACTGATTGATTGAAAATTGTATTAACAGATTGCAGAATGGGTACAATACAGTATACGGCTCAATACACACTAGTGTTAAGGGGATGCAGACCAGAGAAAGACTTTGGTCTTGTTTACATCCGGGTCCCCCAAGGTGATGCAAGAGAACGGTACAGTACGGTACAGTCCTCCGGCTGGGTTCGGGGTCAGAGGGATGAGAGCCGCTATCCGGCCCCAGTGACTCCGGACATACCTTCGTGAAGAGAACGGGCCGTTCTGCTGAAGGCTGGGACTGTTCCACTCCTGGGGTTTCTAAATAATGCTGTGTTTCAGAGTGAAGTGTTGTGGTGGAACTCAAGTCAGACAGATAGGAATTGAGAGCAGTCTTCCCTTTCTGAGAACACTAAGGACACTGTTCAAACAAAGTGGGATTCTTTTTAAAATCCCGACGAGGATTTCGTTGCTGGGGCAGTTTTAAATGGGTGTTTAGTACTGTTGATTGATTATGTTGGAAACGCAAGGAATTCCTGGTCGACTGGAAAGCGAACATAAATCACCTTTCCTAAACGGCAGCACGGAACAACAAGAGCGTTCCCTCCGTCCTCTCACTAGAACATGACCTTACAGGTGACTAAAAACCCCAGTGAGAAACAGTAATAACCCAGTTCACCAATAGGACCACCTCTAGTCATAAGAATCAATCTGTCTTGTGTGTCCCCAATGAGTATGATGCCGGGGGCAGCAGACGAGGAGTCGGCTAGACGGGGGAATTCTGGGAATGCTTCCCTTCGGTGAAGCCTTTACCTGGGACCCTCCCGCCACAGGAACCAGGAATGTGAAGAGGTTGGCCACCAGCCCCTCTAAAGGGAAACTCAGGCTGTCCACGTGCACCGTGTAGACCAGACCTAAGCATCCCTGGAAGAAAAGAAAAGTATTATGTTGGACATTCAGTGGACAGGGAAGAACATGCTAGTCATGTCGTAGTCAGTGTAGAGGCTTTTATCATTCATATCTAATCTAAAGTCTAGGGCTGTCCGTTTATCGCGTTAATTGGATTAATTAATTACACAGCAAATTATCGAGTTATGATTTTTTTTTTTTTTATCTCATTCATTCCATAAGAACGTAGAATAAACGTTTACAATTTTTATTTTATTTTTTTAATGGTCCATTTGCATGTTGTTGGATCTATGGATCTCAGGGAATGTATTCCCAGTGTCAGAAATACTGTGTCTGTTACTAGGCTTGAGTAAATTGTAATGAACCAAATGAGAATATCAATTAAATTATTATATATATATTTTTTTTTATCTTTGACTGTGAATAACACCATGCTAAAATTGACCAGACCTGAAAAATCTAAGCAAATGAATAAATGGAAGATGATTAAACAGAAGGTTTTGTAGATACAGTACTGAATTCTGCCATCCGGACACATGCCATTTGAAATATGATTATAGAATATAAAATAGCAGGCCTAAAATGGTTATGCGATTAAAATGTGATTAATTAATTACAAATCCATTCATTTTAATCGCCTGACAGCACTAGTTCATATCGAATCTAAAGTCCCATGTTTTCCACACAAGACACTGAATTTTCCACATCAAAATGGAAAACGTACAGTTTATGCATCCAACTAATAAGGGGAACAAGATATATAGAGAGAAATCCTCAAGAGGTTATTATTATGTTCTGTGAACTTCTTGAGCTGTGGAGGAAAAACGATTTCTGGGGGATTTATCCAGATGGCATCATCTTTACCCGGAATATTTCGGTATAATCCAGCCTGGAGACCAGGATGAGGCTTTTGGGTGCAAAGACTTGAGCCGGCTGGATCAGACCGTCCTCCTCGTCGTCCTCCTCGTCCTCGTCGTCTCGGTCCGCCGTGATGCTTTTTGATCCCTGAAGCGTTAAAAGATTAAAGCAGAAGGGTTCAAGGCAGAGTCATGGAGTGAAGATGCAGAACAGCAACAGCCCCAGTGAGCTCTCAGTTTAGCCTCCAGCGCCTCCCAATGGGCCCTTTCATGAGCGGTAAATGGTGCATTTTTAATATAGCATCTTTTATCCAAAGCGCTTTACAATTTTCATTTCATTCTCATTCACTCAAGACATGCACACACACCGATGGCAGAGGCGACCATGTGAGGAGCCAACCTGCTCATCGGGAGCAATTAGGGGTTAAGGGTCTTGCTCAAGGACACTTCGACACGCTGCCCGGGAGGAGCGGGGAATTGAACCAGGAACCTTCCAGACGATTACCAGACGACCGATCTACCCCCTGAGCCACTGTCACCCCTTTCATATGGGTATTTAAGCTCCTTTGTTCTTTTTTTGTCACGTAACCCCAACAGAGGCGCGTTGCCGAAACGAGTTGGTTATAATTATATGAATAAAGAACATTTAGAAACATAAAGAACATTATATATTTATCTTTCGGCAAAGGGCATAGGTTTGGTTTCAACATCGTCCCCCAGGAAATTCTGAGCGTCAAACACTTAATTTCCTGCATTCTGGTGCACTTTTCTGCACCAATTTATTTATGGTGGAAATGTCTTTAGTTTTTTTATATTATGGTACCCGCTGACACAAACATAATGCAGTAAGGCTCGGAAATTGTTGGTTAATATAAAGTTTATAACATATATTTTTCATATTAACTATTTTTTGAGGGAGACAAATTGACCTCTTCTCAATATTGAGTGGTTTTTTTTTCTATTCATTTTTTTATTTATTTGCTATTATCGTTGTTGTTATTTTTCTTGTATATGTATGTGGGGACGAGTAGGGATGGATATTAGATGTATACCAGTCCAGGATCTATACTGGTGCTCACCCCTTTGTTTGTGTTTTTGTCTCTTGTTTTTTGTATGGGTGATGGGTATAAAAATATATAAAAAAAAAAAAAAAAGTGTCAAGATTTTAAATATGCGTATGTACATTTGTGTGTGTATGTACGTATGTAAGTATGGATATGTGCAGTTATGTATGTGTATGTGGGTACACATACTATACTTAAATGTAAAATGACTTTCTTTGACACAATAAAGTATAAAAAAATATATATATATTGAGTGGGACATGTCCCCAACCCCCCCCCCCCCCCCCCCCCCCCCCCCACCTAACCCTATGCCTATGTCCACCGGCCTCCAAAGAGTTGCTTGAATTTAGCTCCGTCTCTAGTTTTCTCCAGTTCATGCACCTTGGCTGAAGGACGAAGCTGCGGCAGATATTTAGTTTTTCTCTTAAAAGGAGCGAGTAAAAACGCAGGCTACTTACTCATCCTCACATCAGGCAACGTTACCGGCGTCCGTGACACTCGCCGTGACCCTTCATTCATTCTGACTGACGCAAGACGCAAACGGGCCCGGGGTGACCCTCTTACCGCTACAAGATCACGGCCAAATCCATCCCGTAAGTAAATAACACAAAGTCATCCCTCAAACGCTCCATATCCTCTGTTTCCCCCGGAGAGGAGATCAAGCTTTGTTAACGCTGGGATTATAAATCTTGTTCCATCCATCCACCCTCACAGCAGATGCTCATCATATTTGAATAGTTGAAAGACCGAAGATTCTTAAACTACCAGGGGGCTCGTAAAACACTTTTTTACTGAGAAAAAGGCCGCTTTCTTTATGAGCAATGGTTTATAGTATTATATGAAGCCAGTGAAAGGCCTGAGCATTCTTCTCCTCCGAGAGTCAAGTGCAGTACTAACGAGGGCCAGAAACTAATCGCAAGCGACGTTAACGTGACACAGAATCAACGACGCAAATAACTGCACAATGTGCAGTGATCCTTTTGTTTACAAATACATCATTCTACAGTCAAAGATTGCGATTAAATTGCTTGCAAGCAGCGTATACACAAGGGGTGCAAGCCAAATCAATTAAACTGGAAGAAATAATAAATTGCCATAATATGACAGTATGGGCGATTCATTCATTCGATTCATGTAAATGGCTGTATCTCTGCCATTTTGCAACTGATCCAACAAACACTTTTGATGTTGTTGTGACTGACACATTTCTGAACAATTTCCGTATTGGAAACAAAGCCATGTGAGCTACTTTTGATGTCCATGTGGTCATGCATGTATTTTGTTGCATAACCATGTCCCCTAAAAAATGCTGCCAGTTTGGCCGAAATTGGCGTTGGAACAGAAAAAAGCCTAAATCGAGGCATTTATGGCAGGGTTATTAAGTGAAAAGAATTCACCCTTAAAATGAATGGGACTCCATGGGCGATTCATGTGGAAATTGAAATGGCTTTATCTCTGTACTGTATCTCAACTTTTGGTGTCGTTGCAATTGTCATTCATGTCAGTCATACCTTAATGCAATTGTAATTACAATTCGTTCACGGCACCCATGTTTTTCAACCGATTCAGCTGGTTGGACAAATAATAACTAATAATAAAGTATGTTCCCTAATGATACGCTGCATGGTTGGTTCAAATTGGAGCAGGGGAAAAAAATCCTTAGGGGAGATATTTTTTAGATTTGTGTAGCAAATGTAACATGTTTCACATCTCTACTGTATGTGGTTCAGTTCTACATCTCTACTGTATATGGTTCAGTTTCACATCTCTACTGTATGTGGTTCAGTTTCACATCTCTACTGTATATGGTTCAGTTTCACATCTCTACTGTATATGGTTCAGTTTCACATCTCTACTGTATATGGTTCAGTTTCACATCTCTACTGTATATGGTTCAGTTTCACATCTCTACTGTATGTGGTTCAGTTTCACATCTCTACTGTATATGGTTCAGTTTCACATCTACTGTATGTGGTTCAGTTTCACATCTCTACTGTATATGGTTCAGTTTCACATCTCTATACTGTATATGGTTCAGTTCTACATCTCTACTGTATGTGGTTCAGTTCTACATCTCTACTGTATGTGGTTCAGTTCTACATCTCTACTGTATATGGTTCAGTTTCACATCTCTACTGTATATGGTTCAGTTTCACATCTCTACTGTATATGGTTCAGTTTCACATCTCTACTGTATATGGTTCAGTTTCACATCTCTACTGTATGTGGTTCAGTTTCACATCTCTACTGTATATGGTTCAGTTTCACATCTCTACTGTATATGGTTCAGTTTCACATCTCTATACTGTATATGGTTCAGTTTCACATCTCTACTGTATGTGGTTCAGTTCTACATCTCTACTGTATATGGTTCAGTTTCACATATCTACTGTATGTGGTTCAGTTTCACATCTCTACTGTATATGGTTCAGTTTCACATCTCTACTGTATATGGTTCAGTTTCACATCTCTACTGTATATGGTTCAGTTTCACATCTCTACTGTATGTGGTTCAGTTTCACATCTCTACTGTATGTGGTTCAGTTTCACATCTCTACTGTATATGGTTCAGGAGAAAAGGCCATTTGTAAGTCTGTTTTATTGTTTTTACATGAACACTGTTTTCAAACATAATTATGTGACTGAGGTTGGTGAGCAGGAGTGTTGTGTGTGCAGCATCCGTACAGTAGCTGAAGGCTTTCTGGTGATACACCACATTCACACTCAAAGTGATCGCCATGTGTTGCCTTTACAACTGCAAACAGGCCACACGGACAGTCCAAAAATCGATTTTCTTTTAGTCTGAAGGGTTCAATTAATAATAGCCTATATCCTTGTTGAATAGTTATATTGTCCTTGTACAGTTCATAGTATTCTAAGGCCAGGCATCCTAACTAAGGCAATAAGACCAATATTTGACAGAGTTCAATAATCTCAAAATGCATTTCTAATGTGCCAAATAACCCAAATGCCTCATTATTACATAAAACTGACTGATTCACCCACATATAGTTGTTAGTTATTGTTGTTGTTATTAATGGTCCTGTAATTGTCTCAGTATTGTCATTTGTGTATGTTTTGAATAATGGAAAATCAAAATAAAATATTCCAAAACTGACTGATTCTGATTATTGTATAGGCCTGTTTCTGTTCATGTTGTACAGTGTGTCTGTGCGTCCTGCCACGGGGCACGCTGGGCGTCCTAAAACAGATTAGGCCACGTTTGAGTCCTCGATATACGCTTCTGAGATTCACGTCAATTGCGCCGTTCGCCTCTCTCCGCTGGCAGTGCTCCGCTGAGACAAGCGTAGGCAGGGTCAACCGTCTCAACCTGGTTCTAATAGTTTCACCTGCAGACCCATGAGTCCTAACATAACACGGAGACACCAACTCATTCCTGACTAAAGCCATAATCACGGTCCATTATCTCTCCCCAGACAGTGAAAACATGCCACGGAGCGGTATGGGACCAGAATAACCCTGTTCACCATTATTCTTAGGATTTGGTTCAATTATCAGAGAAAATACATTCCTCTGTGCCCCCCCCCCCCCCCCCCCCCCCCCCCCGGCTCCTCTGGAATGTAATTGGACAGATGAGGAGGATGGACGGATTAGACGGTGAGGATCGCTAATGCCCCCGCCTCCCTAAACAAACGCAGCGCTGCCCCCGCCTCCCTAAACAAACGCAGCGCTGCCCCCGCGCGGGATCTATTCAAACCGGTGTTTCTTTTGGTAGAAAGGCGGCGTGTGGAGCGGCCCCCAAATATAGCCTAATCGCTCGCCAAACAGTGAGCCGACGCGAAACACACGTGTGTATTTTTGTAAGACTTATCCCGATCTCTTCGCTCGAGCATCCTAGTGGTGGAGGATTCATTTCAGAAGACTGGTACCTCACAAGATTTCCGTTGGCCCAGGTTTGTCGAGAGGAAGAATTCAAAAATGTCTAACTTTGGATACGATACCTTAACACTTTGAATGCCAGCCACGCTTTTTGTCATTAGTTCATGCCGACCTTTGAGTGCCCGCCAACGCTATATAGCGTTTGTTTGTCGTATTTTCTTTTTATTGGCGATTTGAATTCATATTTCATCAATCGAGCCTCACGCTAGTGTTGCAGACTCTCTCTGAGCTCAATTGGGAAAATACCGCACCCTATCGTCTCTCCCTGTGTAACTGCACCCCATTACTTTAGACTGACGAAGGGGGGGGGGGGGGGGGGCAGTTTCCTCATTTAACTTTTCCGTCAAGCCAACTGAAGAGACCAAGTGATCGCCGGCCATCAGAACAGCGTGGATTATGTATTTACAGTACCCAACACTGTAATCAATAAGCGTGATCAATATTTGGAATGGCGATCAGGAATTGGAATAATCTTTTTGGATAACATCTGATCTAAGGTAAGGAATTTATTTTACCAGTCTTGGGGTAATCAGAGCTGTTTTGACCTATATATCAGCGTGTGCCCCATGTGTGTGTGTGTGTGTGGCTGTGCGAGCGATCAGGAAATGAGATAATCGATATTTCAGCCCGCTTCTATAGCGTGCATAAGTACACATATACTATCGATAATCTAGTGTTTATTTGAAAACGATTCATAAATAGGCCGAAAAATGTCAACGTTTTTGTGTATCCAGAATATTCCAGTAAATGCCGTTTATCACGGAATCTTTATATTTTCCTTGAAAACAAGGGCTTTTCAAAATGCTATAAAACGGAAATGACGCGATTAAAAAACAATCCGTTTCGACAATGTTGACTGCAAACAAGTCATTGATAAGCGACAAGCGACGGGCAGATTAGACACATAGCCATAATTTAAGACAGAGATTATGCGTTCACAACGCTATCATTGAAGTGGGTGCTGGCATTTAACCATGCTTTACCATGTTAATGGCCGGCACTGAAAGTGTTAATATAAAGAAAAATATCAATATGCAATACGTGGGAGGTTCGAAGGGTCAAACAGGAGGGAAGACTGTCAAGTTTTAAACTGTGGATACCAAACAGAGAAGGTAAAGACGACTTTAAACTGTTAAACAGTAAAACAGTATTGTATTGCACTGTAAAAAAAATAAACAGATTTTATATGTCTGCACTTTATGTGCACTATTTTACTCTGTCTATTCTATCTTACTCTTTTTATTATTGTCTATTTAAAACTCAATCAAACCATAAACAAGGTGGCCTGTTGGGATGTTAGATCCTAATGTGAAAATTGTCTGTGCTCATTTTATGCCTGTCTTTTTTCTGTTGTGAAACACTTAAAATTAGGGATGTCCGATATTATCGGCCGACCGATATTATCGGCCGATATCGGCAGTAAAATGTGATATCGGAAAATATCGGTATCGGTTTAAAAAAAGAAAAAAACAATAACAATATTTGTTATATATATATCCAGTGAAATTATTAGTTGCCTGAAATTATTCAGTTTTTTGCGGGGGGAAACCCTGCATATATCGGTATCGGTTGATATCGGTTGATATCGGTATCGGAAATTAAGAGTTGGACAATATCGGAATATCGGTATCGGTAAAAAAGCCAATATCGAGCATCCCTACTTAAAATGTATTATCATTATTATTAATAATACTTTTTTCGATACCACACAGGCCCTGTTCACTTTCATTCATTCAATCTTTATTTAATCTCAAAAGATCATCGAGTGCAGGCTCTCATTTACAATGATGTCGAGAGGAACAATACATAATACAAAAACAATATAGAAATAGAAAAGTTAATCAATTAACAATTCAAATCAATCAAAACAATTACAGACCGAGGTTGTCCATTATAGATTTAAACTGACCATTGGATATTAAAGTATTGAGTTTTAAGGTGCTTTGCTAAACATTCCACGTGTCAGGGGCACAGGAGCTAAAAGCTGATTTTCCTAATTCAGTCCAAACTTTGGGGACCTTAAGCGTAAGCCAAATCACCAGTGTGATAAGGTCCAGAGTTCCAGTCCAGTAATGAAGTGATGCAGGCTGGAAGATCATCAATAATGGCTTTGTTTGTACAGAAACAGATGCCAGTGCAAGTCACCTCTCTCTGCCAGAGAGGACCCCCCCAACCTTATCATACATGACACAATGATTTGGTACCATAACTGTCACCAGTGATAAATCAGTGAAAAAACAGAATGATATAGACTTTCCTAGCTTCATATGAGTTTTGATTATACATTTTTGTTCAAACACAGCTGGTGTTTAGGGTTTAGGGTTCACTTGTCGCCAAATAAATCACAATCATTTGACAATTTTTTTTATCCACTTTTTCTCCTTATTTTCTATTTTTCTCCCATCCCAATTTTGTGTATCCAATTCTCCCCTCCCTTGTCTTGAACGTTGCTCGACTATGCCCCCCACTGGTCGGTTGTAGAGAGGATAGAAGCCTTGCATCACGTGTTCCCTCCGGCACACGAGGAGGCAGCAAGTCACTTCTTTTCGCCTGCCAGCGCGGACTCTCATTGGCGAGGTGTAACGCATGGGAGGCTCACACTACCCCCGCCATTTCCTGTCTCTGCTGTGCAGGCGTCCCCCAGCCAACCTGTAGGAGTCGCTGTCCACAACGTCCAATCCCCACCCATCGACTTCCACCCGCTGACTCTCCCAAATTAGCCAGTACGACGGCCGGCCCAAGCTGGGATTCGATACCGGAGTCTCTTGCATTAGTGACGAGCGCAATCTCCGCTACGCCACCCAGCCGCTTTCATTTGATTTTAATTTAAGGGCATGTAATTATCGATCACATTCGTCACTCTGTGGACTCTTGAAACAGGTCGGCATGTCTGTCGGCGAGATGCTTTGCCGAGGCTCCCAGTTGTAAAACGGGTGATTCATATTAAGTTGCGTCTCACCCATAAAACCATGTTAAATAGGGAGGTGTAGTGGTTACTTCCTGGTCTATACGGAGGTGTAGTGGTTACTTCCTGGTCTATAGGGAGGTGTAGTGGTTACTTCCTGGTCTATAGGGAGGTGTAGTGGTTACGTCATTGTTGTTTCCGGCCGGTCCACCTCGCTTGAAATTGGAATGTATTTCCAATGGACACATTTCTAAATAGTCTCGTTTAAAACAAATAAAGCATTAACATTGGCATGGTGTACCTTTCTGTGTGTATTCATCCACAATATATAGCTCAACATGAAACAATTAATCATAAAATAATTACGTATACTTTTATTTCAACCAAAAATGCTTAACAGTAACACTAGCACAGCCTAACACTAATTCCCGCCAGGAACGGGTCACAGCTTATTATGTGTGTGTGTGTGTGTGTGTGTGTGTGTGTGTGTGTGTGTGTGTGTGTGTGTGTGTGTGTGTGTGTGTGTGTGTGTGTGTGTGTGTGTGTGTGTGTGTGTGTGTGTGTGTGTGTGTGTGTGTGTGTGTGCGTGCGTGCGTGCGTGCGTGCGTGTGTGCAGCACTCTGCTTCCACTCCTTCTGAGATGCTGAAGTAGGTTATGAAGATGATTTAAAATGTTACTGGACTCAATTTGCTGAACATTATCCCAGGGTCTTTTACATTTGACAGATTGTAAGGATAATTGTTAGCGTTAACTTTAGCATTCAAATTTAGAACATATTATTATGTATAGAAATATACATCATTCAGAGCATGCACACGCAAATACAAAGCTGTTGATTGAAGACGTTGTTGAGACGAGTTAAAGAAATGGAGAGAGATGTGAAGATATATATCCCTTTCAGTCTTGGTTTTTGTATAAATTCAAGAGAGAGAAATGAGACTTTTCATTTGCCTCTCCGCTGTCCAGTTCAGCACCGCCCAGTTCAGCACTACCGCTGTCCAGTTCAGCACCACGGACAGCGCTGAACCACAACTCCTCTGTACCGAAACAGAGAACGAGCGAGAACCCCCTCTCTCTCTCTGCTGGCACACTCAAGACGGGGATCAAGCAGGCTACCTTGGCCAGTTTGGCCCACTCTGGAATTATTTTCACCGGATATTATTGACCAGAGAGATTTAAAATGTTGAACTTCCAACAGATTTCCCCCATAAAAAAAACATAAAAACAAAAAACTGTAATTACCCGGAAACGGAAACAAACCGAGCAAACCCTAGGTTATTGTCGTTTTCTCCCGGCTCACAACACCATCAAAGTGATTCAGGATCACAGAGCAAACTGGATACTGGTCTGGGAACACAAACAGACGGAGCAGGGGCAGGGGCAGAGCGATGGACCCAGGGGGTGGTGAGGTGCAGAGGCCCAGTAAGCTCCATAATCCCCTCTTAATGTCTACGATGACACAGCTCTCTCCTTCCTCCCATCCCTCACTAAGGCCAGCGTATGTGAGGAGGACAGAAAATAAACCGAGGGGGATTAAAGTCTCAGCGCCGAGGGGGGGGGGGGGGGGGGGGGGGGGGGGAGACGATCCATCCACCGGGCCGCGGCCCCCAACGGGAGGGTGGACGTCTGGGGGGGACGTCGCTTAAACTGACACTTAGCCACACAGACCGCATGCTCCGTTGTCATAAAGGCCCATTATTTAACTCTATTGCTCTGACCAGATTGTATCTCGTCTATCCGTTGTTGATTTGGTATTGTTTTATTGTGTCATTTTTGCATTGTCTGTTTTAACCGTCGAAATTCGATGTTTTAAGCTGCTGTCCAGGCCAGGCTTCCCTTGGAAAAGAGATCATCGTGTCTCAATGGGACTGACCTGGTTAAATAAAGGCTAAATAAAAAGAATAAATAAACTGTCCAGCACACAGGGAAAGAGGGGGATACGAGTTACCCGGTGGTCGACCACTGGTCCTCCAGCCTCTGATGTGGTAGTTTACACTCAATCTTGGCTTCCCACTGTGCCTTTGAAGCGAGGTGGGAAAACCCCAGTGGCTGCATCCTGTTCAGAGCAATTGGTCTGATTCACACAACAATGTGGTCAAATAATTAAACGTTTCTATGAAAGCTATTCATCCTCCTGGCGAGAAATGGCAGGTGTTTTCACGCGAACGTGACCGGGGGCTTGCCGCGGAAGAGGATATGACATGGAGAAAAACTACAGAGGAATTTATCGGGTCATTTAAGGCCACTGGGCGAACGCAGTGAATTCACTTGGTCATGTCGGGGGGCGGAGGAGGTAGAGCGGCCGTCTGGGAATCTGAAGGTTCCCTGGTTCTTTTCCGGCTCCTCGAAGTGTCCTCGAGCGAGACCCTTAACCCCTAACCGCTACCGATGAGCAGGTCGGCACCTCGCATTGGTCACCTCCGCCGTCTGTGGGTGAATGTGTGGGTGAATGGGTGAAAGTGAGGCATAAGTTGTAAAGCACTTTGGTTAAAAGCGCTATATAAATGCAGTCCATTTACCATTTGTGGCAGAGACAAAATGTTGACAAGCTTGTTAATTCATCTTTCATGGTATTGGTGAACTTTTGTATATATTTTTTTTCTGAGTGGTTCATCGCTTGCTGCATGTCCCCTGTTTGCCAAACCGGACCAGTGAATATCTTGTTGGGCTTTCAGAATGTCCTGCCGCCAGGCACTGTATCACCTCCAGGATACAGGATAATTTCTTTTTTAAATAAAAGTGAATAGCCTCCCCTGGTGTGACATCAGACTCTTGATGTTAATACAAGAGCATTGGTTATGAGATCGGGGGAGGGGGGAGGCTGAGACATCGGGGGAGGGGGGAGCCTGAGACATCGGGGGAGGGGGGAGGCTGAGACGTCGGGGGAGGGGTGAGGCTTAAAGACGTCCGTCAGGGTCAAGCCATCTCATTACATCAGAATGTCTTAGCCAGCCATCACTCCATCCTACTGGATCCAAGAATGCTTTTGTTTTCTACTAAATGCCTGCAGTTCTGGAACACATCAGGCGTGAGATGGACATTCCTAATAGTAAAAAGTAATACAAATAAATGAAGTGCCACAGAGCATGACAAAATCAAAACCATTAGAATACACAGTGGGTGTGGGGGGGGGGGGCAACCAAGCGCTCCCTACTGGCCTCTAAACATCACGGATGAACAGGAGATGAGAGTCCCGTCGAGGCTGGTGCCAATGAGAGGGACGACACCAATGAGAGGGACGACACGAGTGGATCGCTCGTCAAAGGGATCGTCTTGCTGCCGTCAGTGTCGAGTCGTCAGACTGCTAACCTCTCACGTGAGTTCAGGATACTGAGTCGTTATGTCATCAGTCTCTCAAGTCAAGTCCAAAGTCGTATATCTCAAGCCAGTGGCTCGGGAGGTATAGCAGTCGTCTGGCAATCCGGAAGTTCCTGGTTCGATTCCCGCTCCTCCCGGGCATCCCTGTCGATGTGTCCTTGAGCAAGACACTTCACCCCTAATTGCTCCCGATGAGCAGGTTGGCACCTTCATTATGAATTGAAAATGGGGGACCCTGATGTAAACAAGACAAAAGTCTTTCTCTGGTCTGCATCCCCTTAACAATTGTGTGTATTGAGCCGTACTGTACTGTACCCATTATGCAATCTGTTAATAAAGTTTTCAATCAATAAATCAATCAATGGTTGCCACCGCCGTCGGTGTGTGAATGTGTGAGTGAATGGTTAAAAATGTGAGTAACAAATTGTAAAGCACTTTGGATAAAAGCGCTATATAAAAAAGCAGCCATTTACCATTTACCTTAGAGAAGTTTTCCACTTTCGTGTATTGGACTACAATTGCGCACTAATTATAATATAAAAGCCAAATATGAATTCTTGTCGATTTTGAATCGTCATGTTTCTCGAGTCACAAGTCCTATTGAACAGAAGTCTGTAATCTCAAGTAATTATCCCATAATGTCTCTCAAGTCATCGAATTCATGACTCGAGCCAGATATGAGTCCACGTCATGTGAATCAGGTCCCTACTTCTGGTACGTGTGTGTGTGTGTGTGTGTGTGTGTGTGTGTGTGTGTGTGTGTGTGTGTGTGTGTGTGCATGTGTGTGCGTGTGTGACTGTCTCACCTGTAGATTGACCTCGGCTTCGAAGAAGGTGAGACAGGAGCAGTAATGTCTGTCTGACTCGATGTCTGTCAGCACCACGTTGAAGAACGTGGGCGCCTTCCTCTCCCTGGACAGCCTCCAACCTCCAGGCTGGCAGAACTGAAAACACAAATCAGAATAACGTAAATATAGAACGCAATCTAATACAGTTTCACCTAGAATAGATAGATCTATTTATCAAGCTAGCTACTGTAGCTGAAATATACCACGGTTTTGAGACACAGGTTGGATAATTTTTCGGATCAGCAAAAAAAAACACACTTGTCTATTCAATCAATTAGGCCTTTTTGTTAAGGTGGCTCTTATGGGGGGGAATGTCTTTCTCAGTCCGGTGCAATGAAAGGGTTGTGGGCAGTCTGGTAACTGTGTAGTGGAGGTCCATCCCTCTTTGTAGACTTACTGTAGTAGCGTAGCCTCTGTGTTGACCTAGTAGTGTAGACCTAGTAGTGTAGCCTCTAGTGTAGACCTAGTAGTGTAGACCTAGTAGTGTAGACCTAGTAGTGTTGACCTAGTAGTGTAGACCTAGTAGTGTAGACCTAGTAGTGTTGATTGATTGATTGATTGAAAAGTGTATTAACAGATTGCAGAATGGGTACAGTACAGTACAGCTCAATACATACAATTGTTAAGAGGATGCAGACCTGAGAAAGACTTTCGTCTTGTTTCCATCAGGGTCCCCCATTTTCAATTCATCATATGACACACATGACATACAGATAGACAGTACTGCTACATCTATACATTTATGACATACCAGATTTTCAAATACAGTACTGTTTGTGATACTAAAAAAATCCAGAAGAAGAGTGTATATACATTTGACATAGAAACTGTGCATTGGGGGAGGTTGGGTAGGTGGGGTGGGGCTGTACATTGGAGGTGGGGGGGAGGGGGTTGGGTAGGGGGGGGGGACACACTGTACATTGGAATACTGACATACATTCGACATAGAGACTGTACATTGGAGGAGGTTGGGTAGGTGGGGTGGGGTTGGGTGGGGCTGTACATTGGAATACTGACAAAGCCATGCTTGGTCTTTATTGTACAACTGGGTTAGGACATTTGTAGGGGCCAGTTTTGAATTGCAGTCTCCCGTAGGTGTTCTTTGAGAGTGTTTTTGAAGGTGGGTAGTGATTCACATTCCTTTACAGCTTTGGGTAGGGCGTTCCACATTGTTGTGGCATAATTGCGAAACGTGTTTAGTCCCTTGTTTGAGCCGAATCTGGGTTTTACATGATTTGTGGAGCTCCCTCTGGTGTTGTGATCGTGGTATTCACTGACTTTTGGGAAGTATTTTGACATGTACATGGGTACCTTGGTCGTGTAGTGTATCTTGTAGACCAGGCCCATTGCAAGTTGCTGT
Source organism: Notolepis coatsorum (assembly GCF_963971535.1). Taxonomy (NCBI): domain Eukaryota; kingdom Metazoa; phylum Chordata; class Actinopteri; order Aulopiformes; family Paralepididae; genus Notolepis; species Notolepis coatsorum. Next base: position 71,114,133 of record NC_140166.1, on the reverse strand, counting down.
ACTCTGTCGTCTACTCTAAGCCATCCTAGGTTGGCAAAGTGTGCAGGGGTGAGGTGGGTTCTAGGAGTCAGGTCAAGCAGTAGTCTGACTACTTTGTTTTGAGATGTTTGTAATTTGGTTTTTAGTGCCTTTGAGGTGCTTTGGTACCATGAGGTGCAAGCATAGTCGTAGTACCCTTGAATGAGTGCTCCTGCCAGAGTCTTCAGGGTATTCTTGTTTACCAGGGAGGAGATCCGGTACAGGAATCGAGTTCGTTGATTGACTTTTTTTATTACATTGGATGCCATTTTGTCACAGGAAAGATTAGCCTCTAGGATGGAACCCAGGTAGGTAATTTCATCTTTCCTTGTGACAATATTGTCACCCACTGTAACTGAGAAGCCGTCTGTTTTGCTGAGTTTGTTATTTGAACCGAAGAGAATGGACTCTGTTTTGCCCATGTGTAATGATAGTTTGTTGTCGGCGAGCCATATGCAGATTTTGCCTAGTTCCGAGCTGAGGGTTTTTTCAACCTGTAACTTGTTCTTGTCAGAGACCAGCAGGGCTGAGTCGTCTGCAAACAGGAACAAGTTGCAGTCACAAGCTAACGACATGTCATTTGCATAAATTAGGAACAGTAGTGGTCCTAGTATGCTTCCTTGTGGAACACCACAGTTCACTGTGAGGGGGGGGGGTAGGGTACCGTTTACCTCCACCATCTGTTCTCTCCCCTCCAGGTAGGATTGTATGATCCAGCTCACTGATAAACTATCAAAACCAATTGCTTTTAGCTTGTCAATCAGAATGGTGTGATTGACAGTGTCGAAGGCCTTTTGTAGGTCTAGCATGACCATGCCGCAGTATTTGCCCGCGTCCACCTCTTGCTTGATGTGGTCGTTCAAATAGAGAAGGCATGTGTCAGTGGAGTGGGATGTTCTGAAGCCAGATTGGAATTCGTAGATTAGATTTTTATCCGTAAGGTACTTTTCGACCTGTTCGTATACTATTTTTTCCATGACTTTCGAGATGGATGTAAGGATAGAAACAGGGCGGTAGTTGCCTGGGTCTAATTTGCTGCCCTTTTTGTGCAGGGGTGTTACTCTCGCTATTTTGAAGTCCTTGGGGACGTGTCCCTGTTTTATGGAGAGGTTTATTATGTGTGTGATGACTGGGGTGATGGCGGCTGCTGAGTCTCTGAGGAATTTGGAGGGGATGTTGTCATGGCCAGTGGCCTTGTTCGGTTGGAGGGCGCTCAGTTTATTGAGTACCTCATCTGTAGTTACCATTTCCAGTTTGAAATCGTCTTTGTGGACGCCTAGGTTCTTGTATTATGCTACTATGTGTTCTACCCCATACTGCCCTGAGTGGGAGGGTAGTTTGTTTACCAGTGTTGTGGCTATGTTTGTGAAGAAAGTGTTTAAGTAATTGGCTACATCCAGTTTGTCTGTGATGAGCGTGTTGTCCGTTTTTATGTTTATGTTTGAGAACCTGGTTTTAAGTTTTTTACTGCAGCCTAGTTGATTATTGAGTAATTTCCAAAGTTCACGTGGTTTATTTTTGTTTTCCTCAGTTTTGTCATTGATGATTTTTTTTTTGTGCAGTTTTTATCATGGAGTTTACGTCATTTCTTAGTCTGTTTCTTTCTAGTTTGAGTTCAGTCACGTGGGCTTGGAGTTCACTGCTCGTGCTTATGGTAAGCTTTGACTGACTTTTATGAAATTCAGAGCATTTTTGACCTAGTAGTGTAGACCTAGTAGTGTAGCATCTGTGTCAACCTACTGTAGACCTACTGTAGTAGTGTTGACCTAGTAGTGTAGACCTACTGTAGTAGTGTTGACCTAGTAGTGTTGACCTAGTAGTGTTGACCTAGTAGTGTTGACCTACTGTAGTAGTGTTGACCTACTGTAGTAGTGTTGACCTAGTAGTGTTGACCTAGTAGTGTTGACCTACTGTAGTAGTGTTGACCTACTGTAGTAGTGTTGACCTAGTAGTGTTGACCTAGTAGTGTTGACCTACTGTAGTAGTGTTGACCTAGTAGTGTTGACCTAGTAGTGTTGACCTAGTAGTGTTGACCTACTGTAGTAGTGTTGACCTAGTAGTGTTGACCTAGTAGTGTTGACCTACTGTAGTAGTGTTGACCTAGTAGTGTAGACCTAGTAGTGTTGACCTACTGTAGTAGTGTTGACCTAGTAGTGTAGACCTAGTAGTGTTGACCAAGTAGCCTACAGTGGACGTGTTGGATTCTGCCTTGTGTCTGTTCATGTTTGGAAATGTCTGTGTTGCTGAAGTGACTATGAAAGGAAATATTAACGTCGTGGCTCTGTGTCATACACTGGAATAACATCAACCCGCGACCGCATTGGGTTATATATAGTTTGCTATGAATAATAACATTAAGGCTTTGATTATGATTTTGCCCTGTTTAGTGTCACAACATTATTTCGTTATTTTGAACACTACCAGCTGTGACTATAATAACATGATGATGATGATGAGAAATCACACATTTGGAAAATATACGGGAAATGCCAAGAAAACCTTCCCAATCAGCTTTTCTTTTTTATTCTTGCTTTTCAAACCTCAAACGAACCACTCCCGAGACCGCCCCCCAAAACAGGCGAACCAGGCTGGGGTTATTTGGTGTAGTGGACCTGCGTTCGATTACTGCGTTCAAACACCAGCCCCAAAACAGAGCGCACCACGGGGGTAAAAGCTCCAGGGCTCGATGCAGCCGGACTAAACACGGCTGGTGGTGTGTGAACGTGTTTATAAAGGTCTTGGCATATCGGAGGGAAATTCCCACTGAGGGAAATTCGCTCTTGAGCTCCACTGTGACGGCAGACAGCATGAGTGAAAATAGAGCTGCTGTATCGCGGTGCTCCAAGTGAGCGTGCCGACAACAACACAGCTCCAGCCAGCAGTGTGTTTAGGCTGAGCCCAAACGTTCGAACCCTTGTTCGTAAAAAAAATACAAATAAAAATTGTGTCTATTCATTCTGTTTAAACCAATGGGGTTTTTCTTCACAGTTGCAGATAAAGATTAGGCTACACTAATATTATAGTATTAAAAGAAACTGATGAGTTATATTCAGTAAAGAAAGGTGATTTAATGGGCGGCTGGGTGGCGCAGCGGACATTGCGCTTGTCACCAACGCAAGAGACACCGGGTTCGACTCCGGCTGTCGCCATTGCCTCCGGCTTGGGCTGGCCGGCCGTCATACTAACTCAATTGGCAGAGTTAGCGGGTGGGAGGTCGATGGGTGGTAATCTGGACGTTGTAAACAGCGACTCCTACACGTTACTCCTCGCCAAATGAGTCCGCGCTGGCAGGTGAAAAGATGTGACTGGCTGCCTGCACATGTATCGGAGGGGACATGTGATGCAAGGCTTCTATCCTCCCTACAACCGGCCAGTGGGGGGCACATGCGAGCAACCTTCAAGACAGGGGAGGGGAGAATTGGCACGGCTAAATTGGGATGGGAGAAAAATAGAAAAAGGAGGAGAAAAAGTCGATAAAAAAAAGAAAAAATTAATTAATAAAAAATAAATACTAATTTAATCAGATTAATCACTTTATTCAAATTGAGGATTTATTTTGAGGATCTTTATAAAATTAAAAAAAATATATATATAAAAAAATATATAAAAAAAAAGATATATATATATAAATTCTTTTTTTTATTATTAAAAACGAAGGTTCAAACGTCCGTTCGAAAAACCCGGACGAAGTTCGAATCCCAAAAACAGTCTTCGGGGACAGCCTTACAGTGTGTATGTGCTGCTGACAACACAGAGCTCCAGCCAGCAGTGTGTATGTGCTGCTGACAACACAGAGCTCCAGCCAGCAGTGTGTATGTGCTGCTGACAACACAGAGCTCCAGCCAGCAGTGTGTATGTGCTGCTGACAACACAGAGCTCCAGCCAGCAGTGTGTATGTGCTGCTGACAACACAGAGCTCCAGCCAGCAGTGTGTATGTGCTGCTGACAACACAGAGCTCCAGCCAGCAGTGTGTATGTGCTGCTGACAACACAGAGCTCCAGCCAGCAGTGGGTATGTGCTGCTGACAACACAGATCCAGCCAGCAGTGCTAACCACTTTGCCACCCAAAATAGAAAATTCTAAGCATGACTTTATTGAAATGTGGGAGAAAGGGGCTAAAATGCTAGGTTTGGTCACCCTACTCACACGCACACTGTGGCTGTTTAATCCATTTATATTAGATTAGATTAGATTAGATTCAGATGTATTGTCATCATACAGCACAAGTACAGTACAACGGAAATAAGTTTGGCATCCAACCAGAGTGCAAATGTAGCGGTAAAGTGCAATAGTAATATACCATGTACCGGTGATTAAACTGGGTACAAAATATACAAATGTGTACTACAGAGTGTAGTTCTAATCAGATGTATGTACAGACAAAGACATAGACAAAATAAAATCTGTAATGCACCCAAACAGCAGACGTAAACAGTGCTGCAGAACACCATGATAGCTCACCGTGTGATGGTTACATTTTGCAATTAATCCATAGATCACATTATGTGCTGAACCGTGGGGGGGTTCCTAGTATCCACAGTTCCTAGTATCAGAGACGTACAAAACAACCATGGCAGACGGTGTGTTATTTTGGGGATATTTCAGTTGATGGCGGATTCTCGTCTCTCGTCTCTCCCCCCCCCCCCCCCCCCCCACTGTCAACAGCAACAAGTGAAAGAGGCGTGAAAATAGCGCACGTCCCCTGACGCATCCAGACTTCTGTCCTTTTATACTTGCTTTTTTAATACCAGACAAGCAGCAAATGGGATGCTTTTAAATGTTCCTTTGATGCAGTCAGAGCTTGGTAAAGCTGCATTCTCCCACTATGCTCCATTTTATGGAATATGCTGCAAGTGAAACTTTGTCTAGAGTCACTTCCTACTGTGAATGTTTTTTTCTTTTTCTTTTTTTACTTTTTCAATTTTTTCCCTATCCCAATTTAGCCGTGCCAATTCTCCCCTCCCCTGTCTTGAACGTTGCTCGCATATGCCTCCCACTGGTCGGTTGTAGGGAGGATAGAAGCCTTGCATCACATGTCCCCTCCGATACATGTGGAGGCAGCCTGTCACATCTTTTCACCTGCCAGCGCAGACTCTCATTCGGCGGGGTGTAACGTGTGGGAGGCTCACACTACCCCCGCCATTTTCCTGTCTCTGCTGTGCAGGCGTCCCCCAACCGACCTGTAGGAGTCGCTGTCCACAACGTCCAGATTACCACCCATCGACTTCCACCCGCTAACTCTGACAATTGAGTTAGTATGACGGCCGGCCCAAGCCGGAGGCAACGCCGACAGCCGGAGCCGAACCCGGTGTCTCTTGCGTTGGTGACGAACGCAATGTCCGCTGCGCCACCCAGCCGCCCTACTGTGAATGCTTTTAAAAGGTATGCTACGATTAGCCCTTCATGAAACATGTAACTGTTTTACCTGATGCTATTGCTGATCTGATTATGCTTCTTGCCACTGCACAAATGGCCTTCTGTATTTGTATTTGATTTGTATGTTTTTTGTTTTATGCCCTTGTTTTTATGTTTTTATGTTGAAACTTGTTGTGTGCCGTGTTGGTCAGGACTCACTGTCTTGTATCTCAATGGGACATTCCTGGATTAATAAAGGATAAATAAACAATCGTTAACGAGTTCTGTGGAATCCTGTCGGATTTGAATGCGTCGAGACGTGGGACGTGTATGTAAATTGCATGACTGGGCGGAACAGCCTGTACCCGTTTTTAGAGAGTCCATGAAAAGCTAGGGTTCCCTGGAGACTGCTGGGGGGGAACTCCTCCTGCTAGGAAGCTCACAGGTTTCCCTGGCAGGTTCCCACAGATATTGCAAAATAAAATTGAAGGACTTTTTGTATTTTATTTTTTTATTATTTTTTAAACAAACACATAAACAAACATGACAACACACGATAAGATATACAAGCATTAGTTGACAGTGCACATCCAATGAAATCACCATTTAGTTAATTGTCTTATACAGGATATACCCTTAATACCTGTTATCTAAAAACCTACACACATATGCTCTAGCTCGTACCCCCCCCTCCCGGACCCCCCATTGGATAATCCATCCATTATCCCTCGCTCCTAACCAGACACTACCATTATATGCTAGCTTTTATTTTCTCCACCACTTCTAACCACAATGTCATTTTGGATTCATTGAGACCCAAAATTCTTGCTGTAGATATTTCTTGATAGATCACATCGAGATATGTAATAATCCAGACCTTTCGGCAAAATTTTTCCAGTTGGAACCATCGTGATGCTATCATCTTTTTAGCCACTGTGATACCAGATAAAACCAATCTCTTTAGCTGTGGGTGTACTGCATACTCAAAAACATCATTCAGCAGTAATACAGAGGGGTGTACAGGTATATTCCAAGTTAAATTTCAAGGACTTTTAAGTCATTTTCCAAGCATGTCACTCGAAGGATACAATTCACTTTTAAATGCTGTTTTTTAAAGCATCTTCTTGGCCTGCTTTGCCAGCTAGAGCAAGATAGAGCATCACACGCGAAGAAATGAGGAAAAGCAGTTGGGGCGCGTGAGACAGCGACTCGTCAGCTTTTATTAAAATGGAACAAAAAAATATATTTCTTGTTTCAGAAGAATTTGATCATGGATGAACAAAACATTCAATGCAAATGGTTGATTTGAATTTCAAGGACTTTTCAAGCACCTTAAAAAATTTGCTGTTTTCAAGGAATTCCTGCTGAGGGGAGCGTGGAGAGGATGTCCTGTTCCAGTGCTTTGAGTACAGCGACTCAACCTGTTGTTCCTTTACGAGAAACGGCAAAGGTTTGCTCTCCTCAGAGCTCAAAGAGAGCAGCGAGGCTCGGCTGACGAGGCCTCGTTTCCTCATCGAAGAAGGCGATGTCCGTACTCTGCCCAGACGACAGGCGCAGACAGACGCAGTCGCGCGCTGTGAACGAAACACGCCGGAGTTCACCGTCCTCCGTGATGATGACAGGTGGAGGATGAAGCGCCGTGAAACCAGACCAAAGGGTCAACGACGTTGTACATCGGATAATATTTATGGAGGCCCCGTTGCAAAGGTGCAAAGCCACACTGCCTGAGCTTATGCAGCTGCCTGATGGGTAGGATGTAAACATTTCCATTTGAAATAAATAGAATGGGGAAAGGAAATCTCAATGATGGAAACTAGAGACATGTGATCTGCGAGTCACATGATGTTAGACTAACTAACCTTACTGTTATTGTCCAAGCCCGTGTGTTCCAACTTTCGTGACTCAGAATGGAAACAGAAACTGACGTAAACAGGCCAGCAGTATTGGAAGCGTTGCATTTTGCGTCTTTAAATTTTTTTATTTGACTTTAAACGATACTATTGAAGGCTTATTTTCGCTTATCTATAAAGGTTTGATACATCTTCTTGAAAAAACTGTGTTTTTCTTCACATACAAGACTTACATAACCACAATGGTTTAACCGTTTTGTAACTAGGCTAACTACAATAGATGGGGAACTCTGTTTGGGTCCAGGAGGCCAGTGCTTGTGCAGCTGGAGGCTGAACTAACTTGGCCAGGAAGCAGTGTTTAGACTGGTCTTCAGGGCTTAGACTGGAGGAACACAGCAGAGTGCTGCTGCTGCTGCTGCTGGAGATGGAGAGATAGAGAGGTGGCAAGAGTGATAGATTCACAGACAAAACAATGTGAAGACAGAGGGAGGGGGAGAGGGAGAGGGGGAGAGAGGGAGAGGGAGAGAGAGAGAGAGAGAGAGAGAGAGAGAGAGAGGAGAGAGAGAGAAGAGAGAGAGAGAGAGAGGAGAGAGAGAGAGAGAGAGAGAGAGAGAGAAAGAAAGAAAAAAAAGAGAGCGGGGGAGGGGAGAGAGAGAGCGAGAGAGAAAGAGGGCGAGAGAGAGGGAGAGATAGAGAGAGAAAAAAGGGGGAGGGAGAGAGAGAGAAAATAAAAGAGAGAAGAGAAAGGGAGAGAAAAAAGAGAGGGGAGAGAGAGAGAAAGAGAGAGAGAGCGAGAGAGAAAGAGGAGAGAGAGAGGGAGAGGGAGAGAGAGAGAAAAAGAAAGGGGAAGGGGGAGAGAAAGAAAAGAGAGGGAGAAGAAAAAAGAGAGGGGGAGGGGAGAGGAGAGAGAGAGAGAGAGAGAGAGAGAGAGAGAGAGAGAGAGAGAGAGAGAGAGAGAGAGAGAGAGAGAGAGAGAGAGAGAGAGAGAGAAAGAAAGAGAGGGGGATATTTCAGCTTGATCACCTGGATGTTTAAGAGGCAGGATAACCCCATGCTCCAGCAGATACAATGAGCAGCAAGCAGGAAGGAACTGTGAAGCGGTCCCCAAATATTCCAACTATGTCAGTTCATCATTGTCACGGGGGGATAAACACCTCTGGGTAGCGCATACCTAGGAAGATGACTGGAGATATAAAAGGTGTGTGCGTGAGTGAGAGTGATTGAGTGTGTGTGTGTGAGAGAGAGAGATAGTGTATGTGAGAGAGACAGACTTTGTGTAAAAGTGTGAATGTGCATGTGTGTATGTGTGTGTGAATGAATGAGTGAGTGATTGAGTGTGTGTGTGTGAGAGAGAGAGAGAGAGAGAGAGAGAGAGAGAGAGGAGAGAGAGAGATAGTGCATGTGAGAGTTTGTGTAAAAGTGTGAATGACAGAGAGAGAGATAGTGTGTGTGTGTGTGTGTGTGTGTGTGGTGTGGTGTGTGTGTGTGTGTGTGTGTGTGTGTGTGTGTGTGTGTGTGTGTGTGTGTGTGTGTGTGTGTGTGTGTGTGTGTGTGTGTGTGTGTGACTGAGTGGAGCAGTGAGAGAGAATGATATGGAGGGAGCGTGTGGAGGAGTTGACATAATGCAGTATCTTTACCGTAAATGATATGAACACAGCGTGTTATCGGCTCCCGACCCTCTCCTCCCTTTTTGACCCCCCGCTGGCC
>NC_140166.1:70960166-71105002 GCF_963971535.1 Notolepis coatsorum | reverse complement strand
AACGGGTAGCCACTGGCCAGGCAGTGGGACAATGTAACAGGTAGCCACTGGCCAGGCAGTGGGACGATGTAACAGGTAGCTACCGGCCAGGCAGTAGGACGATGTAACAGGTAGCCACTGGCCAGGCAGTAGGACGATGTAACAGGTAGCCACTGGCCAGGCAGTGGGACGATGTAACAGGTAGCCACTGGCCAGGCAGTAGGACGATGTAACAGGTAGCCACTGGCCAGGCAGTGGGACAATGTAACAGGTAGCTACTGGCCAGGCAGTGGGACAATGTAACAGGTAGCCACTGGCCAGGCAGTGTGCCGCTGTAACAGGTAGCCACTGGCCAGGCAGTGTGCCGCTGTAACAGGTAGCCACTGGCCAGGCAGTGTGCCGCTGTAACAGGTAGCCACTGGCCAGGCAGTGTGCCGCTGTAACAGGTAGCCACTGGCCAGGCAGTGTGCCGCTGTAACAGGTAGCCACTGGCCAGGCAGTGTGCCGCTGTAACAGGTAGCCACTGGCCAGGCAGTGTGCCGCTGTAACAGGTAGCCACTGGCCAGGCAGTGTGCCGCTGTAACAGGTAGCCACTGGCCAGGCAGTGTGCCGCTGTAACAGGTAGCCACTGGCCAGGCTGTCCTCAAGAGCATATTAAACCTAAACTAAACATCAAAATCTGACAGTATGAATGTGTGAAATGTGATCTGTGGATTCAAATGACCAAAGGTATTTAAAGTGCATGTGTATGTGTGTGTGTGTGTGTGTGTCTGGTAGTACACAAAAAAATGCACGGTCATGTGAACAAAGAGCCACTAATATACTCCTACATGCTTAGTGCAAAGTGTGATATCCTTAGAGTAGAGTGTCCCAGCTAACGTCCATGTCATGCTGCTGTGTTCTATTCCCATTTCCTGGTGAGCTCATGTTCACCACGGACCGTCCTGCCCCCCCCCCCCCCCCCCTTCCTGGTGTGTTTAGTTTCACTGGCAAACAGAGCATTGGTTGGTTGGTTACTCATTCGTGGATCTTCCTGGCAAACACATCATCCTATTCTCCCTCCCGGGGGCTCAGACGGCATCCTGGTATCTGGAATGCACTGTTTAGATCTTCTCCTCCCGTAGTTTTTTACAAACACTTAAGGGCGACGTGCGGCGCGACATGTCAACCGCTGGTCACCCCCCCCCCCCCCCCCCCCCCCCCCCCCCCCCCGCACCGGTCAGCCACTGTATCTGGTAACAGCGACTGCTGCACAGCATTCTTTCAGGGCGACGGGGAAGAAAACACAATGCACTGGGACTGAAGGCTCCCCCCGGTTATTATCCAAGTCTGCTGACTGACGATATGAACACCAGATCCAAGCTTAGCTGTGCCTGGCTTGCTCTAAAGCCTATTTAAAACCACTGCTGCTGATGTAACATAGCAACAAGGGTATTTCTCTGCCGCTCTTTGTCCTCTAAAACTGAACCTGATCTTGACACAAGTGTGGAGTTTTTTGACGCCACATAAAACTCTGCTACCTCTCTGAGTCGGAGAAGCCGCGCAGAGTAGTAACGCACTCATAATTCACCGATCCGACTTTTTCAGTCCCGATACCGATACCTGGGTTTGGGTATCGGGCCAATACCGATACCGATCCGATACCCATTGTCAATTTTCTTTTTCAAAAAAGTTTTAAATATATATATTTAATCCACGTTTTTTTTTATATATATATATATATATATATATATATATATATATATATATATATATATATATATATATATATATATATATATATATATATATTTAGTTTTTTAGAATTGTAAAGGATCACAAGTGTGTTTTTGATTTGTTGTAAACAAAGACAGAAAATAAACTTCATTCATTCAATTAATAAACTGTATGCCTCACTGTCACTATGTGGAAGAGACTGGGATCATTCTTTTGTGCAAGGCAACATCAGGCTTGACTTAAAACATTACTTTCCTAACTTAGTGAAACTTAACTAAATGTAACAAATTAATACATAGATATAAATGTACTGAATGGTTATTTCTTATTTTATTTATAATTTAAAAAAATTTAAATAACTTTTTTTTTTAAATCCGATATATATATATATATTTTTTACCGATACCCGATCCAGCTATATTACTGATATCGTCGGCCGATACCGATACCAATATAGGATCGGTGCATCCCTACTCGTAACGCGCTCCGTTTAAGATCAGTCTTCCTCTCTTCCGCTCTGTTTAAGATTAGTCTTCCTCCCCCCCCCCCCCCCCCCCCAACACAAAAGCAGATCTCCACTACCCATCCCATGCCAACAGTTTACAAATTTTCGGAATAACTCGGGCATCCTTCCCGGAAGTACAAAAGCCACATTCCCCATCGCAGCAGGGATTTGGGGAAAAAAGAGCAGTTCAAAAAGTCACGAGTTCCAGACAAGAGAAATGACACAAATGTTTACACTCTGGTCAAGTCGGGTCAAATTCCTTTATCGGAGGAAGTTGGGGCCCAAGGAGGAAGTTTTTACACATTTATGTAAAATATATATATATATATATATATATATATATATATATATATATATATATATATATATATATATATATATATATATATATATATATATATATATATATATATATATATATATATATATATAAATACAACCAGGGGGCAGATTTACAACTAGTTGTTGTCGATAGTGACTGGAGAAGTCAGTGAGAGGTGTGGTTAACCTTTCGCAGAAACGATCGAAACAATTATTCAAATTTTCCAAATCTTGTGGCTCATAAATAATAAAAACCAACTAAAAACCAATCCACCTCTGCAATAAAAACACTCCATGGGATTCCTCACAGTCTAGACAACGTAAAGGGACTCTCTGCCACCAAGCAAATGTCCCAAAGCATCCAGACAGTGATTTGGAATTGATTATTCTATTTACTCCATGAATCCAATGTAATGTGATTGTTACGGTATATCATCACTAAGAGTATTGATTAGGAGAGTGTTGCTGAGTAGACTAGATAGGTTTGCTCTGGTCCAGTGTTGGGCACATATTGTTTGTACAGCAAACATACATGTACAGTAGCTGCATGACTGTAGCATTTGTTGTCAACGATTTGTGCTTCCTGAACACATCTTGGAGAACAGACGGAAGCTCCACATCTTCAGGCCAATGCAAGAGACTCCGGTATCGAATCCCAGTCTCAGCATTGCCTTCGGCTTGGGCCGGCCGTCGTACTGGCTCATTGGCAGAGTCAGCGGGTGGAAGTGGATGGGTGGGGATTGGACGTTGTGGACAGCGACCCCTACAGGTCGGTTGGGAGACGCCTGCACAGCAGAGACAGGAAATGGCGGGGGTAGTGTGAGCCTCCCACGCGTTACACCTCGCCAATGAGAGTCCGCGCTGTCTGGTGAAAAGATGCGACAGGCTGCCTCCTCGTGTGCCGGAGGGAACACGTGATGCAAGGCTTCTATCCTCTCTACAACCGACCAGTGGGGGGCATAGTCGAGCAACGTTCAAGACAGGGGAGGGGAGAATTGGATACACGAAATTGGGATGGGAGAAAAATAAGGAGAAAAAGTAGATAAAAAATAAAATCTTGTATAGTTTGTATAGATCGTTGTGTATTGTGTTTACAAATCAACTATTTGATTTGATTTGATTTTTATTTGTCTTGAACATAGAAACACAAAACAAGTCCAAAAAACAAAAAGGTAAATAGTCAAAGACTATTTCCATACAATAAGTGCTCGAGAAGGAACAGGGGGAAGTACAACAACTTATCAAGCCCTGCCCCTTCCTTACAATATTTGACATTATAATTTAATAAAAATAAAAATATGGTTGAGGAGCCGGGAAAAACAAGCATCTCACCGTTTTTCAAAACGTATGTACATTTTAAAAAGCTGTGACAATAAAATATGAATCTGAATCTGAATGAACTGCATGGTAGTGACCAATTGAAAATTGAAATGTCTGTCTTTTGAGGATTTTGACAAGTACTAACTTTTATCTAAAATGTATAATAATAATTATTATTAGTTATTAGTATTATTGTTATTAATAATAAATAATAATAATAATTAACCCATAAGTCAATGCATAGAAGGCTGAAACTAATTAACAAGGTAAGACAAAAACAAAATCGACAGAACAAAAGAAAAAACAAGGGCTTAATGGAAAACATTTGGACAGGGTCTCGGCTCCAGACGGTTCTAGTGGTGCCATGAAAACAAGCCAGACCTGCCGCTGAGAGCACACGTTTGGCATCGGCCGAGACGACGTCCAGGAGCGGCGTGCGGGGCGTGCGGTAACCATGAGCACCGGCAGCATGCGAACAAACTGAGTGGTATTATGTTCCCAACAGAAGACGCTCCTCGCGGACATTACATTTCCAGCACTAAGGTTTGTGTTGCTCTGATGTTCTGATCACAGTCAAGGCTGCCAGATAGATATATATATATATATATATACAGTATATATATATGTTGTGCTGCAGGTTGAGAAAGCAAACCACCAGTGCAGAACACCCATCACAGACAGACACAGAGCTCCGCTTGTCTGACTGAATAACTGAGTGGGGAAGGAAACGTACTGTGCATAGCACACAGTCTGCAGGGCCGGATAGGACAGGATCGCTATTGTTTACCACTGTAGCATCTCGCCCACAGCCACAGCTAGTCCGGGGGCTAGTCCGGGGGTCGGCCCTGTCAGTTTTAGTCATTATAGTCAAGTTACATCATTGTAAACGAACAGCAGGTGACGTACCAGTCAACCGAGGACCGAGGAGGTGAGAACGGGTCAACTTCAAACTATGGAAACAAAGTGAGAAATGCAAACTGAGTAAGTAAATGAATAAGCCAATCTTTTCATGATGCTTCCCCCACTGACCTCAAATGGCTGAGGAAGGTCCCTGTTATTTTGTAAAGTTACTAAGGTCCCGCATGTTTCTTGACGAACGTCACCACTGACACCACTGTCCTTCTTCGTGGAAATAGGACCATCTACAATGTTGAGCCATAAGAAATATGCAGACATATCTCATGACATAGTGTTTGAGAAAGTCCAACATGTGAAGTCACACAGGGATTAATATTTGGCTGAATCCTCCTGGCACTGATTTATCTCATCTTATATAATTGACAGATTTATCACTGGCTTCAAGAGACACTCAATATATATATGGAAGGTGCCTCATACTAAAAGCCTGCATGGTGACTCTGCTTGAAGCTCTTTCCTCTACTGGGAAACATTCCATGTTTAATCCATTACACTGAATCTGAGGTCCTCTTTAACCTTCCTCAGGTCGCATTTCTTCCCCACATCTCCTCCCGTTCGCCCTCTCCTCTATCAGTCCTGCGTGACCTGAAAAGCTGTAAAAATATAAACATTAAAAAAATAAAAATAAAACTTGTCCTGGATGTCAGCAAGTCAATCCTTTTGTCCTTTGTCTATGTTCATTTACTGTCCTGTATGGTTGTTTGTTGTTGTTTTATGTCAGGAGTTACTTGAAAAATAGCTATTTGAGCTCAAGCTTCTTACCTGGTGAAATAAAGGTTAAATAATTTTTTTTATAAATAATGATAATAATAAATCCAAATTATTCAAAATATTTACATAAGAATTATGTTCTTAACCTGGCTACTCAAGTAACATGGTTATAAAAACCCTGTAAGCTCATATTCTGATTACAAGAAACCTGGTTAAAATGTCACTCTTTTATTAATTAACATGGCGCGTAAAATGTCCCACCTTACAGGCCCCCGCGTGCTCCCATCGCTTCACTAGTCCTGGATGATACGGCGGGGTAACCGCTCGCTCCCATCACTTAACTAGTCCTGGATGATACGGCAGGGTAACATGTATCGGAGGAGGCATGTGGTAGTTCTACACCCTCCCCAGGCCGACAGTGGGGCAATGCGAGCAACAACCAGGAAGGGAACTGGCATAAGGACTAAAATTGGGATGGGTGAAAAATACAGATAAGCCCACAATATTTTTTTTTTATGAATAAATAAAAGACCCTGGGAACAACATTATGAACATTATGAAGCAGAAAGAGGCCGACGGCATCGTGGCATTTGTGAGCGATTACAGACAAATGAGCAACATGGTATGCACGCTTTCTTTTGTCATTCTCTGAGTGGTGTTTATGATCAATAGGGATGATTGACGACGAGCATCGCTGTAAGCCTCACAGCTAGTGGGCGTTTGTGCCATGTGGTGATTCGTGAAATGGGTACGGTCAATTATAAGTCCCATCATTGTGGGCATATAGTGTTTACATATAGTGCTCCATTGTCATGGCAGAATATGCAACAATATTTTTGTACTATTTAATCGGTGCGCTGCACATGGCGTTTGTGTTGGAAGCGAGAGTGGGTCATCAACCTCCGTCTCCGCCTGCTTTATTACGCAACCCTGGATTTTGTAAAACAAAGATGGGATCTATACTGTACTGCGGACATGGGTTTCAGTCAGTATTACAAGTGTTGCCACTAATGATGAGTAAATGACAGTCGCTGCACTGTATTTTTGTGGCCAGCTAACATTGTGCATTTTATTGTGGGGCGTTGAGCAGCAGCGCTAACTCATGGATGATCGATGGACATCGTCTGGTAACGTTAGATAGATTTGTATTGTCGTGTTGAGAGAGAGGGAAAGAGAGAATTAGAATATGAAATGGACAGATTGTGCGCGAGGCAAACCACTTGGAACAGAGTTAAGTAAAGGAAGAGAGAGAAAAAAACACCACTAAACCGGATTTCATCCAGTCAATGACAGCGGATAGCCCGGCTCTCAAAATAACTGTTGCACATCCCTTAGACCGTATGGAAGCAGATAGGGGGCCTTATGGTCCCCAGGGAACGAAGAGGATCAAGTAAGGTGCCAGGAGGTGCACCTTTTGATCATTTTTGCAGACAAGACAGTTCTATCTCTGGACACTGCAGGATGCCACCGGTTAACAGGAATTATTCTGCTAATTCGCGGAAACAGGGACACTCGATAGAATCTGCATGTACGGTATACAGCTTAACCTGAATAAGACCTTACCCGGAAGAATCCACACTCCATCGGAAAGAGGGAAATCATGAGTCACGCAAATGGTTTTGTTCTCTTTCCGTCAACCGTGGCTCATAGCGGAGACGGCAGGAATGGGTATGAGGAGGGCAGAGCGCTGTCTGCGGGCTCCGTGTAATGGGACCGACCCTGATGTTCAGCGTTCAACTCTCTGGAATGTATGTGTGACCCCTTGGTCAGTGTTGTGACTTGGGAGTCAGACCTCACTCCCTCCTGGAACACACAAACACACACACCACACACACTCCCTCCTCGAACACGCAAACGCAAACACAAACACACACACTCCCTCTCCTCAAACACGCACACATACTGTACACGCCAGTCATTTATCCAAATATAAACAACAGGGTGGAGCCACAGAAGGATAACTTCAAACTGGTAAAACATAATTTAATTGAAATAAAAATAAAAATGTATTACTATTATTATTTGTAAAAGTTCAATAGGCCTGGATTCATGTTCCATCTATTTCATCAACAACACCGGTATTACTGGTGACACCGGACATTTTACTAAATGATGCTCAATATCTGTAGAGCGCTTACTTGATCTTTAACGTCATGGGGCTACATTGATACATTTTCTCCCCTTTCATTGACGGATCATTGACGGATCAATGACGGATCGATGCAGTTGCAGCCTTATTTAGTGCATGGTGCTAACATACTGTTGCTGGTCTGGACTGGTCCTGTGAGCTCCTCTCCAGTCAAACATACTGCTGCTGGTCTGGACTGGTCCTCTGAGCTCCTCTCCAGTCACATACTGCTGCTGGTCTGGACTGGTCCTCTGAGCTCCTCTCCAGTCAAACATACTGTTGCTGGTCTGGACTGGTCCTCTGAGCTCCTCTCCAGTCAAACATACTGCTGCTGGTCTGGACTGGTCCTCTGAGCTCCTCTCCAGTCAAACATACTGCTGCTGGTCTGGACTGGTCCTCTGAGCTCCTCTCCAGTCAACTGTGGTGTTCCACAAGGAAGCATACTAGGACCGCTACTGTTCCTAATTTATGCAAATGACATGTCGTCAGCTTGTGACTGCAACTTGTTCCTGTTTGCGTACGACTCAGCCCTGCTGGTCTCTGACAAGAACAAGTTACAGGTTGAAAAAACCCTCAGCTCGGAACTAGGCAAAATCTGCATATGGCTCGCTGATAACAAACTATCATTACACATGGGCAAAACAGAGTCCATTCTCTTCGGTTCAAATAACAAACTCAGCAAGACCGACGGCTTCTCAGTTACAGTGGGTGACAATATTGTCACAAGGAAAGATGAAATTACCTACCTGGGTTCCATCCTAGAGGCTAATCTTTCCTGTGACAAAATGGCATTCAATGTAATAAAAAAGGTCAACCAACGAACTCGATTCTTGTACCGGATCTCCTCTCTGGTAAACAAGAATACACTGAAGACTCTGGCAGGAGCACTCATTCAAGGGTACTACGACTATGCTTGCACCTCATGGTACCAAAGCACCTCAAAGGCACTAAAAACCAAATTACAAACATCTCAAAACAAACTAGTCAGACTACTGCTTGACCTGACTCCTAGAACCCACCTCACCCCTGCCCACTTTGCCAACCTAGGATGGCTTAGAGTAGTACAGCAACTTGCAATGGGCCTGGTCTACAAGATACACTACACGACCAAGGTACCCATGTACATGTCAAAATACTTCCCAAAGGTCAGTGAATACCACGATCACAACACCAGAGGGAGCTCCACAAATCATGTAAAACCCAGATTCGGCTCAAACAAGGGACTAAACACGTTTTGCAATTATGCCACATCAATGTGGAACGCCCTACCCAAAGCTGTAAAGGAATGTGAATCACTACCCACTTTCAAAAACACTCTCAAAGAACACCTACGGGAGACTGCAATTCGAAACTGGCCCCTACAAATGTCCTAACCCAGTTGTACAGTAAAGACCAAGTATGGCCTTGTCAGTATTCCAATGTACAGTGCCCCCCCCCCGTACCCAACCCCCTCCCCCCCCCCCCCCCCCACCTCCAATGTACAGCCCCACCCAACCCAACCCCACCCCACCTACCAAACCTCCTCCAATGTACAGTTTCTATGTCAAATGTATATACACTATTTTTCTGGATTTTTTTACTATCACAAATAGTACTGTATTTGCAAATCTGGTATGTCATAAATGTATAGATGTAGCAGTACTGTCTATCTGTATGTCGTGTGTGTCATATGATGAATTGGAAATGGGGGACCCCGATGTAAACAAGACGAAAGTCTTTCTCTGGTCTGCATCCCCTTAACAATTGTATGTATTGAGCTGTACTGTACCCATTCTGCAATCTGTTAACACTTTGGCTGCCTAAGGTTAAATTCATGATATACCATAGATTGCCAGCGCTATTTGTCTATGGAGAAAGTCCCCTTCTTTGCAGGGCTATAACTTTTTAAATTCTATTGCTACATTGCCATTATTAGGGCCCATTCAAAGTCCTATATGTATTGTTCATTGTGTAGCAACGTTAAACTTTTTCATTCACATATTCATAGTAAAGTATGGTCTAATGTATAAGTATGTTTTCATCTCTTTCTGCAGCTTTCTCCAGAACGTGATATATAGCCCCAAATGCATTATATTGATGATGAAATACAGTTTGATGGCAATCAGCGCGATATAAAAAATTCCAACTAGACGTACTTCTAGAAGTTACTACACGTCATCTGATGTTGACCGGATGGGCGAGGGGGCGTTTATAATTCCGTGGGCAGCGTTATACCAATCATCTAATGTGGGTCAAATGTTGATAATAGCAGTTAGTATCGAAGACGGTAACGTTACACGCTCAAACTCACCCCAGTCTCCGCGCGCCGTTGAGCGATCATCGTAGAGTAGAAATTCTATCATTATGGGATGGCGATTTACCCGGTCCATCTCCAGCTTGTATAATGGTATATACGTCCAAATCATGTTGTTTATCGAGTTATTGGCAATCGATCGCTATGTAGCGTGACGAGCCAGAGTCCCGGAACCTATAGCGAGTGGCCGGAAGCAATACGGACGTCTAGCACAACCTCTATGGCACATCCTGTTTAAGCGATTGCGCCGATCGGCCACCAGATGGCGCTCCTGAACCGCCAGAGAGCTCAGTGGGTCCTGCTGGTGGATCTCAGGCCAGCGGAGGGGACATATGAATCCGATCGCAGATTTTTGAAATATTGATATAAGGACGACGTAAAGCGTCCTCCGGCAACTTGAGCATGGCCGGGAATGACGTCTAAAGACGGTTCCCGGCACCCAAAGTGTTAATAAACTTTTCAATCAATCAATCAATCAATCAATCAATCAAACATACTGCTGCTGGTCTGGACTGGTCCTCTGAGCTCCTCTCCAGTCAAACATACTGCTGCTGGTCTGGACTGGTCCTCTGAGCTCCTCTCCAGTCAAACATACTGCTGCTGGTCTGGACTGGTCCTCTGAGCTCCTCTCCAGTCAAACATACTGTTGCTGGTCTGGACTGGTCCTCTGAGCTCCTCTCCAGTCAAACATACTGCTGCTGGTCTGGACTGGTCCTCTGAGCTCCTCTCCAGTCAAACATACCGTTGTTGGTCTGGACTGGTCCTCTGAGCTCCTCTCCAGTCAAACATACTGTTGCTGGTCTGGACTGGTCCTCTGAGCTCCTCTCCAGTCAAACATACTGTTGCTGGTCTGGACTGGTCCTCTGAGCTCCTCTCCAGTCAAACATACTGCTGCTGGTCTGGTCTGGTCCTCTGAGCTCCTCTCCAGTCGAGCTGCTGCAGAGTTTAATTGGAAATATTTCCAAATCCTCGATCCTGCCATCGTTGTGTCACCTGTCACGTCGTCTCTAGAGCCTCCTTTCTCTCCTTCACGCAAAGTTAAATCTACTCTCAGTGAAAGTGAAACTTAAGCAATAGCTCTGCCGTCGGCCCCTATACATGTTCACTTTATAATGTTGTCACTTTATAATGTTGTCTGACTAAGTATTGATAACACGCTTAGTTTTTAAAAAATTATTTTTTTTACTAAATTTAGTTTTTTTATTTGATGAATGTGGGCGCACTGATATGCGAAAATGAACTAAATGGGTTGTATTTATAGAAAATATATATAATTGTTTATAAAATACATACACTGGTGGGGGCGATGGGCAAGTAATGTACTCGGTGGAGCCTCAACACTGAGTAACCCCCGTAACACAGACAACCACGGCAAGCCTAATATGCACAAAAGAAAGCAGCACTGTTTTCCCCCCCTGTGTGTTTGTGAAAGAGACAGAGAGAGTAAACAATATGAGAGGGCAAAGAGGGGAGAATACAGTGTGATGCTTAGCAAGTTCTTATCATACTAGTCAGCCCAATAACAATGTCTACAATAACACGTGAATCAGGATGAATCCCTTCTGGATGCTAATATTGAGTCTACAAGCCGCGGACATTAACGCAAGAGTTTACGCAAAGCAATAAACGAATGGCGCAAGAAATTAAGCAAGCACACTCAGCAACTCCGCAATATACATCAAAGTCATTCCAGACATTCCTCTGGCTTTTGCATGGTACATGGTTTAATTTCCTTGCTCTCGACTATGGTGGTAAATTCAAACAACAGAGTAATTAAGGCAGTAAAGTGTCCCGTTCCAATAAAAACATTAAGCGGACTCACAATAACACCAAGAATTATTTTAACACGCTTCTTTCATTTTCCACCAGAATCCCGAGACAGAGAGGGGTCAGAGGTCAGAGTCAGGTGCTTGTACGTCAAGATCTCATCGAGAGTGTATCGGCCATTATCCTGTGCTGAAAAGAAAATAGTCGAAAATATTTTGAATTTAATTAAAAAGCACAGTACTTGAGGTTTTTATTTTCCTCCGAATTTCGCTCCTAAATGTTTCACGTGGACATGGAGTTGCGTTGAGCAGTGTAGCAGCAGTGCAGATATATTCACCATCAATTGAACTATTTTATCACACTTTTTACTTCTTACTGATGCACTGCTCTGTTGTATGTTAAATACCCTGTTGTATGTCCGTTCTATTTTATAATTATTTGCCTATTTTTTAACTGAATCCAACCCCACTTTGTTTTTATTCTCTGTCTATTCTATTTTTATTATTTGTATTACTGAATGAAAACTGTAAACAGAAAGGTCTATTGGGATGCTAGATCCTAATGTGAAACACTGTGATTTACCTTACCTTGCTACCTCCATCTTTTTTTTATGCTCGCTTATGCCTGTATTTTTTACTGTTGTGAAGCACTTTGAACTGCAACTTCTGTATGAAAAGTGCTATACAAATAAAGTTGATTATTATTATCAAAAATATTAAAATTAGCAACTTTACTTGTTTCTTCTTTCTTTTTAAGCAATGTCACTAACTCACTCACTCACTCATTCATTCATTCATTCATTCATTCATTCATGCATTCACTCACACTTAGCTGCTCTCTGTGAGTATCTAAGCATAGGTCAGTCCTTGGTGCCGGTAGCCATAGACTGACCTGGTCAACGGCTGGAGAACTAACGGCTGGAGAACTTGAGAACCGTTAGAACTGTTGGACACTTAACTACTGTCGAGGCCACAGTGGCCTCGGGGAGGTAGAGCAGTCGTCTGGTAATTCGGAGGTTCCCAGTTTGATTCCCGCTCCTCCCGGGGGCAAGTTTCAAGTTCAAGTTTCTTTATTAGTGATTTGATTTTTTTTTTTTTTTTTTTTTTTTTTTTTTTTTTTTTTTTCTCGTGTCTTACATACAGATGTATGCCCAGCCCATATGGGCTTACAAGACACATAACAATAAGTATATAATAATATACTTTACCAATTACTTAACAAATGACATAGACCAAGATGGCAATAAAAAAAGAAAAATACAAGAAAATACAATAAAACGTAATATAACACAAGCTGTACTCAATGTAAATAAACAGAAAAACAAGGTGAATTCAAATACAATTATATAGGATACAGTGTGTTTTGTCTCAGGTGCCATGCCTTCTCCAAAAATCCTGCAAAACCGAAGATGTCCTCCACAAAAAAACAACTCAACATACAGCTCTCAGACTGCCAAAACAAATCTGGGTTTGCAATTTGAATTTTTTTCAAATAAAGCCCTCCTCAAAGTGGTGTACAAAGGGCAATAAAAAACAAAATGATATTCATCCTCCACCACTCCCAGATCACACAGAACACACAACCGCTCCTCCTCAGGTTTACCCTGGAATCTACCCACTTCCACAGCCAATGGCAGGGTGCCAGACCTCAACTGGGCACACAGAGACCTCCGTCTTCTCTTTAAGTTTAACATTACATAAGGTTCAGTAAAATACTCATTTTTTATTTCAATATATTTTCTAAGTTTAGGTTTTTTCAAAATCTCCACCTTCCACTTATCCTGATGGATTGTTGATAATTTTGTTTTAATTATGTGAACCTTACACTGCAAATTGTTCATAAAAATCATACTCAAGTCAGTAGAGGAAAAAATCATAGACATCTCTCTTGACCAGGGATGACCGTGTGCTCTGTCCCAATTAAAAATCTTTTTAGTCACCCTGCCATTTGGCAGCTGGACCAGGCGGTTCCATAACCTCACCATTTCACCCTTTTGCTTGACCAAGCAAGAATCCCACCCCATGTCCCCTTCTATAGCCCCTTTTGGTGTGTATTTATGGACTCCTAAAAAGTATCTTATGGCCCGGTTCTGGATCGCATTACATTCAGGAGCATCATCAAAACCCCATACTCCAGCAGCATAAAACAAAACAGAACCCACCATTGAATCAAATAATTGTGTATATGTTGAAAACCCAAGGTCAGTGCACACTTTCATTTTACTCAACACGCCCCCTAGCGCCCTTCCTGCTGACTCAGACATTATTTTCCTTCCTTCTATGAAGCACATGTACTCATTAAAGGTAAAACCAAGATATTTATAAGAATGTGTGTAAATCAGAGGCGTTGGTCCAAATTGAAACTTATGACTACTCTGCTGTTCGTGTTTTTTCCTAAAGTGCATAATCTGTGTTTTTTCACTGTTAATCGCAAGTCTCCATTTCATGCACCAAGAACTCATAATATTCAACATGTTTTGTAAATTTGCTTCATTTTCTGCAAACAAAACAATATCATCAGCGTACAATAAAATACTTAGGATTATATTATCTATTGGAATACCAAGATTGGCTTGCTTGATTTCTTGCGCCAGGTCATTAACATAAAGGGCGAATAAAGTAGGAGAAAGCACATCTCCCTGTTTTACACCGAATGGTGTGGGGAACCAGCCGGTCCTAACATCATTCAGCTGCAGACAGGCAGATGGGGCCTTATACAGGCTTTTGATAGCCTTATAAAATAGTCCATCAATACCAGAACAGATTAATTTATAGTCCAAAAGCTCTCTATTAATCCAGTCAAAGGCTTTTTTAAAGTCAACAAAACAAACAAATGTATTCTTGCCCTCGTCCAATCTGGCTCTCACCACCGATGATAAAACAAAAACATGATCAATACGAGCTCTCTTAGCCCTAAACCCATTCTGCTCATCCACCAACATTTCATTATATTCTAAGTATTTATTTAATCTATTATTAAGAACACTTGAGTATAATTTATAAACTGTACTGATCAAACTAATACCTCTGTAATTTAGTGGGACTCTAGGGTCAGCTTTTGCAGATTTGGGGATGGGCTTAATAATGGACTTGTTCCATATCGAGGGGATGGTGCCTGTGTTAAAACAAGTTTGATATAAACAGTGTAATACATTCAGCAGATAGGGAGTTTTAAGGACCTCGTTCGACAACTCCTCAATACCCATAGCTTTCTTCAGTTTCGCTCTGTCCACTACACTCTGTACCTCGTCTAACGTAATGTCACTATTTAATAATTCACAACCTGTAGGGCTATTGCTCATCCCAAGTTCGGCCTCACATTTTAACTTACATATTTCTGTCAGGAAACCATCATCAAATAAAGGGTGACTACTACAAGCATACAGACTACTATAGTCGGTTTCCCACTTTTTCAGAATCTGCTCAGTTTCAAAACATGATTCACCGTTATCCAATACAATCTCCATTGGGACTGTCTGGGTTTTTTTGGGGCCTAGTTTATTTATTTCTTTCCAGAATTGCTGGGGATTACTGACTTGTAGTTGTTCTATATGGAGAGCTTGTCCTCTCTTGAAACGTCGTTTGAAAAATCTGAGTTTCTTATCAAATTTAGTTTGACAAGCTTTAAATTCATTCAGTAAGTCTCTTCTCACACTCTGTTCCTTGCTTTTTAGAAAAGATTTTTCGGCTGCCCTTGAATTAAGCCATAGCCCATTTAATTCATTATTCCAATAAGGTTGTTTGGTCTTAAAATACTTTTTGGGCGACCCGCCTTTCTTTGTAGCACAGTGTCGACCAATTTCTTTATGCAGAAGACTACATAAGTTATTGTAACAGAGATCAATATTCTCCTGGTTTTTCGGACCGTTATTCAAGAGCTCCATGACATCTAGTAAAGCCCCCTGGCAAATCTCAGAGGAAAGAAAATTAGCTGGCAGGTGTCTATTACATGGTTTGATTTGCTGCAGGGGTTCAACCATGCTCTGGATATTAACTGAGTCACCGGCCCGAAAGTGTAAGCATAGTACTGAATGATCAGGTAATCTACTATGGATATCAATAAGATTTGCACCTTCGGAGCCAACAAGTTCAGATGGTGTATAAACACTAAATTCAATGCATGATTTCAAGTCAACGTGAGGAGTTACAATGTAGTCCACAACAGCTCTCCCCTTTATAGAAATTGAAGTGAAATTATCTTTGTCAGCGTTTAATCTCCCATTTACTACACAGCATTTTGAGTCTTTTAAAAATTCAATGAAGGATTGTCCGTGTTTATTTACAGTCAGATCTAAAGCGGATCTAGGCGGGATGTCATCTGCCTCCACATAATCTTTCAGATCTGCAATGCGACTATTTAAATCACCACACAAATAAATAGCATCTGCATTATTAGTTGTCATACAACAATACACAATACTTTTATATGGAATGCTTCTTTCTGTTTTGCTCCTGAGAGTGTGCTAGATAAAAATAGATAAAAATAAAAATAAGTATAAAATAGAAAGTCAAGTACGTAAACAAGTGTAAACAAAAGTGTTCAATATACATATATACAATATACAATGCAGAGTAGAGAAAAGGTAACTGAGTTACAATACAATATACAGTACAATGCAGAAATGGGATGAGGTACAACATAGGGTAAGGTGCAATGAGGTATGAGTTGTAGTGCAAATCTCTTTACCAATAAATATAAAGTGTGTTAAAGTGTCTAAAGTGGGTAAAGTGGGTGCTACAGTGAGTTGTTTATTTAAAGTGAGTGTGTGCGTGTAGATGTGTGTGCTGTGAGTGTATTTGATGGTTTGTTACATAGTGTTATTATCGTTGAGCATCCTGATGGCCTGGGGATAGAAGCTCCTTCTGAGTCTCTCTGTACTGGCCATGAGACTCCGGTATCGCTTGCCTGACCGCAGCAGTTCAAAGTGAGTCGAAGTGTTCTTGAGCAAGACACTTAACTGCTCCCGATGAGCAGGTTGGCACCTTGCACGGTCACCTTCATCCACTCCGACACGTCCTCCTTCATCCACTCTGACACGTCCTCCTTCATCCACTCTGACACGTCCTCCTTCATCCACTCAGACACGTCCTCCTTCATCCACTCTGACACGTCCTCCTTCATCCACTCTGACACATCCTTCATCCACTCAGACACATCCTTCATCCACTCAGACACGTCCTCCTTCATCCACTCTGACACGTCCTCCTTCATCCACTCTGACACGTCCTCCTTCATCCACTCTGACACGTCCTCCTTCATCCACTCTGACACGTCCTCCTTCATCCACTCTGACACCTCCTTCATCCACTCTGACACATCCTTCATCCACTCAGACACCGTCCTCCTTCATTCCACTCTGACACGTCCTCCTTCATCCACTCTGACTACGTCCACCTTCATCCACTCTGACACGTCCTCCTTCATCCACTCAGACACGTCCTTCATCCACTCAGACACGTCCTCCTTCATCCACTCTGACACGTCCTTCATCCACTCAGACACGTCCTCCTTCATCCACTCTGACACGTCCTTCATCCACTCTGACACGTCCTCCTTCATCCACTCTGACACGTCCTCCTTCATCCACTCTGACACTTCCTCCTTCATCCACTCTGACACGTCCTCCTTCATCCACTCAGACACGTCCTCCTTCATCCACTCTGACACGTCCTCCTTCATTCCCACTCAGACACGTCCTCCTTCATTCCACTCAGACACGTCCTCCTTCATCCACTCTGACACGTCCTCCTTCATCCACTCTGACACTTCCTCCTTCATCCACTCTGACACGTCCTCCTTCATCCACTCAGACACGTCCTCCTTCATCCACTCTGACACGTCCTCCTTCATCCACTCAGACACGTCCTCCTTCATCCACTCAGACACGTCCTCCTTCATCCACTCCTGACACGTCCTCCTTCATCCACTCTGACACTTCCTCCTTCATCCACTCTGACACGTCTGGGGTTTTTCCACTATGTGAGCACATCCTACTACATCCAGAACATCTGTCCATTCCATGTCTGGACCCTGTGTGTGTGTGTGTGGTGTGTGTGTGTGTGTGTGTGCGTGTGTGGGATGGGGGGTTAACACATGTGTTTGAGGCACGTATTAAGAACAATGCGCTGACCTCCGCGTGGAGTTCTGGCCCGACTGTCGCAGGTGAGAGCGGAGCGGAGCTGGGTCGTATGCGCGCCCAGAGGGAGATTGGAAACAGATTTTTCAGAGCTTGAACTGTTAACGCTTTCTTTTTCTTTTTTTCCCCTTCCTCAGTGCATTCTTCATCTGTGGTTATTTAGTTCGCTGGGGGCCTGGTGCGACCGCAGAGAGCTCCCCACGCTCCACCCCCATCCTCTCCGTCTGATTACAGACCTCTCTCTCTCTCTCTCTCTCTCTCTCTCTCTCTCTCTCTCTCTCTCTCTCCTCTCTCTCTCTCTCTCTCTCTCTCTCTCTCTCTCTCTCTCTCTCTCTCTCTCTCTCTCTCCTCTCTCTCTCTCTCTCTCTCTCTCTCTCTCTCTCTCTCTCTCTCTCTCTCTCTCTCTCTCTTCTCTCTCTCTCTCTCTCCTCTCTCTCTCTCTCTCTCTCTCTCTCTCTCTCTCTCTCTCTCATCTCTCTCTCTCTCTCTCTCTCTCTCTCTCTCTCTCTCTCTCTCTCTCTCTCTCTCTCTCTCGTTTGTAAATTACTCATTTTTTTTTTTTTCATAGAGTGGAGAAAAATCTGCAAATAATAATGTTTTTACATACCAGCGCGAAACAGAGCCAACATGCAAATTGCTCGCTGGGTCTGTTAAACACTATGGTGTGTCTTCATTAAAACTTCAAAGCTGGAATCCCAGTAATTTGGCCCTTGACCAAATTTTGTCACACGCCACAGAAACAGACCCCCCCTCATCACCCCCCATCCTGTCTCTGCTATGCGTTTGCGGCTCTCTTTTCCATAGACCAATATAAACATGTCAACATGTGAATTTATGCTATTCAGACGATCATTCAATATCCCTAAATTGTCTTCGCTCGCATAGTCCAATTTCAGAGGAAGCGCACGTGCACACACACACACACACTTTACCCTAATTACAGAAAGCATAGCTCGGACAGCATGTGCACGCACGCGCACACACACACACACACACACACACACACACACACACACACACACACACACACACACACACACACACACACACACACACACACACACACACACACACACACACACACACACACACACACACACACACACACACACACACACACACACACACACACACACACACACACACACACACACACACACACACACACACACACACACACACACACACACACACACTTTACCCTAATTACAGAAAGCACACAGGACAATTTGCCCGGAATGTGCCATGTTGCAGTTCTGAAACCATCCTCTTGTTTACTCAGCTTGGCGTTGCTTATCGCAATAAAGACAACTAGCGTGACTCACTGTGTGCTGCAGGTCGGGGGGTACTGATCTGGTACACACACACACACACAGACACACACAGACACGCACACAGACACACACGTGCACTTCTGGACCCACATGCTGCAGAGGCACACGGGTCCTCATCTGCGATCACTAAACCAGTCCACTTGGCGATGGAGGGGGTCGTTTCTATATTTAACTGCCACGCCGGGATGCTTCGGGGACGATGATGCCGAGATGCTGTCACGGCTCATCCCTCAGAGAGGGAGCCCAGCGGCCCTGGAGACAGGAGACGGCTCCGCAGTCATAACTCACAATAAGGGAGCCGTGATGGCCACCAATGGACCGGCTGACTCACGGAGGAATGGGGTCTGCTGCCTCTCTGGACCACTACGAGATATCCGCGTGTGCTTCGGTAACAGCTTGTGTCTCCTTCCTCAATTACCGGAGAGAAATACAGACGCACGTGTAGGGATGGGTACCTTTCACATTTGAACCGATACCGGTACCGGTACCTGTGAATCGATACCGGTACCCAACGGTACCTTTTTTCGGTACTTTAGTCTCAAGAAATTTAATTTACCTACCTCAGTCGTAAAAAAATAAATCCAAACTTCAAATAACTACAATTTCGACAGTTTTCGGCTTATCATTGCTCCGACTGCTTTGTTGTTGAATCAAGTCAAATCCTAGGTAAGCATATATTGTGCGTGTGAACGTTGACATGAAAAGAAAAAAGTAAAAAAAAAAAAAAAAAAATCTTTTCGGTTTCTCACTTGATTCGATACTCGGTAGTACCGACGTGTTTCGGTTCGGTGCCTCAAAAGTACCGAATTCGGTACCCATCCCTACGCACGTGCGGGAAAGGAGTACGGTACAATGATCCCCTTCGCGATGTCGGGAGACACCTCAAGACCTCGGCTGGCGGCTAACGCAAATCGACAGCCGTAATTGATCGTTCGCCGAAACCATAAATAAAATAAAACGAGAACATTGATAAACTTCAGAAATCCCTGTATTCCAATTTTTTGTATTGCATTCCACATCTGTGTAACATTGAGCAAAGACTTGATAACAAACTCACGAGTCCAGGGACTAGATGAAGGTAGACACGTTCCAATTTTTTTTTTTATTGGTCTTTTCCCCCCTCCATTTTTCCTCCGATTTTCTCCCATCCCAATGTTAGTCGTATGCCAATTCCCAGTCCCTTCCTGATCGCTGCGCACTTACCCCCCACAGTCAGATCATCTGGGAGAGTGGAGGCTACCACGTGCTTCCTCCGACACACGTCCAGCCAATCACCGCTTCTTTTCACCTGGCAGCGCGGATTCTCATTGAGAGGGCGTAGCGTGTGGGAGGACCACACTATCCCCCTCACGTCCAATCCGCGCTTAGCAGGCGCCCCGACCGAACTGTAGGAGTCGCTGTTTACAACGACCCGGACCCACCCCGCCAGCTTCTCCCACCCTCTGATACAGCCAATTGTATCAGTGCAGACGGCCAGCCAAGCTGGTGACAAGACACGTTCCAATTCTGAACTAAAACAGATTTGCCCTTTTACAACAGTGGCTCAGGAGGTAGAGCGATCGCCTGGTAACCGGATGGTCCCCCGGTTCGATTCTGGCTTCTCCCTGGAACGTGTCAAAGTGTCATTGGGCAAGACACGCAACTGCTCCTGATGAGCAGGTTGGCACCTTGCATGGTTGCCTCTGCCACCGGTATGTGTGAGTGAATTTGAGGCAAAAAGTGGATAAAAGTGCTATATAAATGCAGTCCATTTACCAGTCCATATAAAGAAGAAAAATAGTGACCCATCTAACCATCAGTAGGGTTGGGCACCGAAAACCGGTTCTAATAGGAACCGGTTCCTAACTTCCGGTTCTGGAACCGGAAGTAACATATTTGCATTTCGATTCTTAATTTCGATTCTAAAAAAAATTTTAAAAATAAAAATGTTTACTTTGTTAATTAATACCCTAGTTACAGTACAGCAACCAAATTGAACTGTATCAAGTCAACTGAAAATGTGAATAGTATGAAAAAGATTTAAGGGCTTGTGTCCATAGGGGACGTTTTATGAGTTGTCAGCTCCTTTCTGTCATTCATTTCTATGCTACAGGCGTGACAGGCGCGCTCCTCTTCCCAGAGCCGCGCCTCGCGTTTTATGAGCTCTCGACGGCAGCGTTTTTGGCGGAGCGCTCCCAGCTCATAACGTTGAAAGTAGTTCAACTTTTTTGGAAAGGAGCGCGCTCATCAATGTAACTCATCGAGGAAGGGGCGAAGCCGCGGCTGGCGCAAGCTCTGGGGAGACCCAGAAAAACGATTGGAACTTTTTTTTTTTCTTTTTTCAAATCGGTCCGCCTCGAAAAAAAGGCTATTAGTGGACACATAGCCTAAGGATTCTCTTCATCGTGACTAAGGATTCTCTTCATCGTGACTCTAAGGATTCTCTTCATCGTAGCTCTAAGGATTCTCTTCATCATGGCTCTAAGGATTCTCTTCATCGTAGCTCTAAGGATTCTCTTCATTGTGGCTCTAAGAATTCTCTTCATCGTAGCTCTAAGAATTCTCTCCATCGTGGCTCTAAGGATTCTCTTCATCGTAGCTCTAAGGATTCTCTTCATCGTGGCTCTAAGGATTCTCTTCACCGTAGCTCTAAGGATTCTCTTCATCGTGGCTCTAAGGATTCTCTTCATCGTGGCTCTAAGGATTCTCTTCATCGTAGCTCTAAGGATTCTCTTCATCGTGACTCTAAGGATTCTCTTCATCGTAGCTCTAAGGATTCTCTTCATCGTAGCTCTAAGGATTCTCTTCATCGTAGCTCTAAGGATTCTCTTCATTGTGGCTCTAAGAATTCCCTTCATCGTGACTCTAAGGATTCTCTTCATCGTAGCTCTAAGGATTCTCTTCATCGTGACTCTAAGGATTCTCTTCATCGTAGCTCTAAGGATTCTCTTCATCGTGACTAAGGATTCTCTTCATCGTAGCTCTAAGGATTCTCTTCATCGTAGCTCTAAGGATTCTCTTCATCGTGACTAAGGATTCTCTTCATCGTAGCTCTAAGGATTCTCTTCATCGTGGCTCTAAGAATTCTCTCCATCGTGGCTCTAAGGATTCTCTTCATCGTAGCTCTAAGGATTCTCTTCATCGTGGCTCTAAGGATTCTCTTCACCGTAGCTCTAAGGATTCTCTTCATCGTGGCTCTAAGGATTCTCTTCATCGTGGCTCTAAGGATTCTCTTCATCGTAGCTCTAAGGATTCTCTTCATCGTGACTCTAAGGATTCTCTTCATCGTAGCTCTAAGGATTCTCTTCATCGTAGCTCTAAGGATTCTCTTCATCGTAGCTCTAAGGATTCTCTTCATCGTGGCTCTAAGAATTCCCTTCATCGTGACTCTAAGGATTCTCTTCATCGTAGCTCTAAGGATTCTCTTCATCGTGACTCTAAGGATTCTCTTCATCGTAGCTCTAAGGATTCTCTTCATCGTGACTAAGGATTCTCTTCATCGTAGCTCTAAGGATTCTCTTCATCGTAGCTCTAAGGATTCTCTTCATCGTGACTAAGGATTCTCTTCATCGTAGCTCTAAGGATTCTCTTCATCGTGGCTCTAAGGATTCTCTTCATCGTGGCTCTAAGGATTCTCTTCATCGTAGCTCTAAGGATTCTCTTCATCGTAGCTCTAAGGATTCTCTTCATCGTGACTAAGGATTCTCTTCATCGTAGCTCTAAGGATTCTCTTCATCGTGGCTCTAAGAATTCTCTCCATCGTGGCTCTAAGGATTCTCTTCATCGTAGCTCTAAGGATTCTCTTCATCGTGGCTCTAAGGATTCTCTTCACCGTAGCTCTAAGGATTCTCTTCATCGTGGCTCTAAGGATTCTCTTCATCGTGGCTCTAAGGATTCTCTTCATCGTAGCTCTAAGGATTCTCTTCATCGTGACTCTAAGGATTCTCTTCATCGTAGCTCTAAGGATTCTCTTCATCGTAGCTCTAAGGATTCTCTTCATCGTAGCTCTAAGGATTCTCTTCATCGTGGCTCTAAGAATTCCCTTCATCGTGACTCTAAGGATTCTCTTCATCGTAGCTCTAAGGATTCTCTTCATCGTGACTCTAAGGATTCTCTTCATCGTAGCTCTAAGGATTCTCTTCATCGTGACTAAGGATTCTCTTCATCGTAGCTCTAAGGATTCTCTTCATCGTAGCTCTAAGGATTCTCTTCATCGTGACTAAGGATTCTCTTCATCGTAGCTCTAAGGATTCTCTTCATCGTGGCTCTAAGGATTCTCTTCATCGTGGCTCTAAGGATTCTCTTCATCGTAGCTCTAAGGATTCTCTTCATCGTAGCTCTAAGGATTCTCTTCATCTTGACTCTAAGGATTCTCTTCATCGTAGCTCTAAGGATTCTCTTCATCGTAGCTCTAAGGATTCTCTTCATCGTAGCTCTAAGGATTCTCTTCATCGTAGCTCTAAGGATTCTCTTCATCGTGACTAAGGATTCTCTTCATCGTAGCTCTAAGGATTCTCTTCATCGTAGCTCTAAGGATTCTCTTCATCGTGACTCTAAGGATTCTCTTCATCGTAGCTCTAAGGATTCTCTTCATCGTAGCTCTAAGGATTCTCTTCATCGTAGCTCTAAGGATTCTCTTCATCGTGACTCTAAGGATTCTCTTCATCGTAGCTCTAAGGATTCTCTTCATCGTAGCTCTAAGGATTCTCTTCATCGTAGCTCTAAGGATTCTCTTCATCGTAGCTCTAAGGATTCTCTTCATCGTAGCTCTATGGATTCTCTTCATCGTAGCTCTAAGGATTCTCTTCATCGTAGCTCTAAGGATTCTCTTCATCGTAGCTCTATGGATTCTCTTCATCGTAGCTCTACGGATTCTCTTCATCGTGGCTCTAAGGATTCTCTTCATCGTAGCTCTAAGGATTCTCTTCATCGTGACTCTAAGGATTCTCTTCATCGTAGCTCTAAGGATTCTCTTCATCGTAGCTCTAAGGATTCTCTTCATCGTAGCTCTAAGGATTCTCTTCATCGTGACTCTAAGGATTCTCTTCATCGTAGCTCTAAGGATTCTCTTCATCGTAGCTCTAAGGATTCTCTTCATCGTAGCTCTAAGGATTCTCTTCATCGTAGCTCTAAGGATTCTCTTCATCGTAGCTCTATGGATTCTCTTCATCGTAGCTCTAAGGATTCTCTTCATCGTAGCTCTAAGGATTCTCTTCATCGTAGCTCTATGGATTCTCTTCATCGTAGCTCTACGGATTCTCTTCATCGTGGCTCTAAGGATTCTCTTCATCGTAGCTCTAAGGATTCTCTTCATCGTGACTCTAAGGATTCTCTTCATCGTAGCTCTAAGGATTCTCTTCATCGTAGCTCTAAGGATTCTCTTCATCGTAGCTCTAAGGATTCTCTTCATCGTGGCTCTAAGAATTCCCTTCATCGTGACTCTAAGGATTCTCTTCATCGTAGCTCTAAGGATTCTCTTCATCGTGACTCTAAGGATTCTCTTCATCGTAGCTCTAAGGATTCTCTTCATCGTGACTAAGGATTCTCTTCATCGTAGCTCTAAGGATTCTCTTCATCGTAGCTCTAAGGATTCTCTTCATCGTGACTAAGGATTCTCTTCATCGTAGCTCTAAGGATTCTCTTTATCGTGGCTCTAAGGATTCTCTTCATTGTGGCTCTAAGGATTCTCTTCATCGTAGCTCTAAGGATTCTCTTCATCGTAGCTCTAAGGATTCTCTTCATCGTGACTCTAAGGATTCTCTTCATCGTAGCTCTAAGGATTCTCTTCATCGTAGCTCTAAGGATTCTCTTCATCGTAGCTCTAAGGATTCTCTTCATCGTAGCTCTAAGGATTCTCTTCATCGTGACTAAGGATTCTCTTCATCGTAGCTCTAAGGATTCTCTTCATCGTAGCTCTAAGGATTCTCTTCATCGTGACTCTAAGGATTCTCTTCATCGTAGCTCTAAGGATTCTCTTCATCGTAGCTCTAAGGATTCTCTTCATCGTAGCTCTAAGGATTCTCTTCATCGTAGCTCTAAGGATTCTCTTCATCGTAGCTCTATGGATTCTCTTCATCGTAGCTCTAAGGATTCTCTTCATCGTAGCTCTAAGGATTCTCTTCATCGTAGCTCTATGGATTCTCTTCATCGTAGCTCTACGGATTCTCTTCATCGTAGCTCCAAGGATTCTCTTCATCGTAGCTCTAAGAATTATGTTGCTCTGCTCTACATCACTGGGCTCCTGGATGAAGTGCCACCGGTATGAAACACCACTAGTCATGCTGTGTATAGGGCTGAGCCCAAACGTTTGAACGTTCGTTCGTTACGTTGGCATTCGAATTCTAAATCAACAATTGAATTCTTAATTTTTAATAAAATTTCGTTTTATATATATATATTTTTTTTCTATTCATTCTGTTTAAACCAATGGGGTTTTTCTTCACAGTTGCAGATAAAGATTAGACTACCGTACACTAATATTGTAGTATTAAAAAAAACTGATTCATTAAAGAAAGTTGATTTAATAAAAGAAATACTCATTTAATCAGATTAATCACTTGATGATTTAGTTTGAGGATATTTATATATAAAAAAAATGTAATTCGATTTTTATTTTTTTATATAATTAAAAACGAAGGTTCGACCGTCCGTTCGAAAAACCCTGACGAAGTTTGAATCCCAAAAACAGGCTTCGGGGACAGCCTTAGCTGCGTAACACATCTCACACTCCACAGAGAAACGGACGTGGAATGATGCGCTGGAATACTGCATGAAAAATCGGTTTCTGTTACGGAAACAGAACCAGCTTCCTTGTGAGTAGTAGGAAAAGTATTGTTGAAGCACTTTTCCTATCAGTGTTGGATCATGGAGATGTAATTTATAGAAATGCTGCTCCTTCCAATTTCAAATCCCTAAAACACGGTCTATCATTCTGCTCTCGGATGTATTACTGGCGATGGATATTGTGGCTTTGTGGGTCTGTCTTTTATGGCAGAGAGACGAAATAAATCAGTTTATCTTTAAGATAATTGCCAGGAAATTAACACCTATGGACCCAATCTGACATGCTGAAATGACTAGCTTACAGTATGGCTTGTCCCCAGAGTACAGACTGATGATTTAATGCCCCAGCTTCTTGGAAATTATCTTCAACTCACGCAACTCAAGAGTCAATAC
Source organism: Notolepis coatsorum (assembly GCF_963971535.1). NCBI lineage: Eukaryota > Metazoa > Chordata > Actinopteri > Aulopiformes > Paralepididae > Notolepis > Notolepis coatsorum. The sequence goes on along the minus strand of NC_140166.1, from coordinate 71,078,719 downwards.
TCCACATGATCACGTCTCCCTGCTTCAGTATATTTTTATTTATTCAATGTCTGTCTGATCTGAGTTTTTCCCCTTTGTTAAATTTTGTGTTTGGACCCATCTTAACTTAACCTGCAATCTCAACATCATTGAAAATGAGGTGATGATATTTTGAGAGAAAATAAAGCTGTGAAATGAAGCCAAAATGAAACAACATGGGCTGACAGACAGAGAATCTCAGGTATCTGCCACAGTGTACTTTCATTGAAGCCAGGCAGGAATGTAGCTGGGGGGGGGGGGGGGGGGGCTCTTAAAGTGCTTTGTGCTGCTACCTGCCTACTTTGTAAGTGCTTGTTGGCTAATGTTTGTACTACTACTACAAGTGCTTGTTGGCTAATGCCTGTTCTACTACTACAAGTGCTTGTTGGCTAATGTCTGTTCTACTACTACAAGTGCTTGTTGGCTAATGCTCACTTTAATACCACAAGTGCTTATTGGCTGACGCCTGCTCTACTGCTTGTGCGTCAGAGTTCAAGCCTCAGCAGATGTGCCGTTCCTGGGGCGAGATGTCCCACACCTTGGAGTTCTCCCTCTGGAATCTCCTTTGAAGAGAGGAGCTAATGGGCTGAGAGGTGTTTGCGATCACACTCCGAGTCCGATACTTGTGGCATATAAGGAGGAGACGAGAGAGAAAGTCACAGCCAGAGATCTTGGACGCTGTGCGGACTACTCTTTCCAGCTCTCCCCTCTGTCGGGGGGGGGGGGGGGGGGGGGGGGGCGGGCCGTGTTGCCAATACCACACTGTGACCGAGACGGCGAGGACACTCTCCACGGTGGCTTTGGAAAAGTGCCGCATCGCCTCCCCAGTCACCAGACCTTTTGATCTGGCGCAGGAAGTGAAGCCTCGGGTGGTCCCGGTTAATCACGTGGCTGGTGGTTGACCTCCCACTGTGGCAATATGGCGGTGCCAAGGAATTAAAAAGTATCCACCCTCTCTTGATGGACCAATGGAGGGAGGACCTCCTTAAATGGTAAATGGACTGGATTTATATAACTTTTCTTTTTTTTATCCAAAGCACTTCACAACTTGTGCCTCACATTAACCCATTCACTCACTCACCGACAGCAGAGGTGACACACACAAGGTGCCAACCTGCTAATCGGGAGCAGTTATGGGGTTTTTAAGTGTCTTGCTCGAGGACACTTTGACACACTGCCGGGAGGAGCTGGAATCGAACCGGGAACTTTCTGATGACCAGACGCTCTACCTCCTGAGCCACTGTCCCTCCTTAGCCCTCCGGAAGTCGACTATTATTTGACAATTTCTTTCAATATTACTATTGAATGTCTGAGGTGGAAAGGCGAAGCACAGCTGACAGATGATCATCAGTGAGAGAGGATCTCTGCCTGGATCATTACTGAGAATGTTTGTTCACATGATGTAGGTAGATCCAAAGAGAACCAACATCTTCTGAGCATGTCTCCTCACGTTTGGAAAGTTCTCCTCCTTGAGAGAAGAGTAAAATGCCAGCAGTTATTCTGACTTAAAATGCTCTGCCAGTACCGCATCAAACTGCAGGTCAATGAGATCCAGCTGAACATCACTGGGTGCATTATCCACACTGCAGGCAAAGGAAATCATTGGGCATTTCATCCTCAGCTGTTTTGAAGTCTTCAAATCGCCTCGAAAACTCACCATGCAGTGCTCCTAACATGGACGAGTACCTAAGCACAAGTTCCTAATTTAAAGCCGGCTGAGACCAATTGGAATCACTTAAGTTTCAGCCGAAGCAGTGACGTAAGCAGAGAAGTAATACATCATAAATTTAAATTGGTGATAAATACTTCACGCGGAAAAAACAAAAATGTAATCCAAAACGGCCCATTGGAAGAGAAAATGAAAAATGGAATTTGACAGAAGTGGAACACGGCAGAAATAGTATAACGTCTAGAAAGAAATAGAATAATGTCTAGAACAACAGACCAAACATGTCAACACTCTGAACTGTGGTTAACACAGAAGAGTAAATTATCACACCAGGCCAGGGGACCTGCCTCACGCATCTGTCTCTCATGACAGGCCACTGGCTAGACACACTATTGGACCACTGGTTGACGAGCCACTAGCTAGACGCACTATTGGACCACTGGTTGTTCCCTCCATCTTCTTAAGTCTATTTTTGAAATACGGAGGGCAAAGACTTCACGTGACAGCATCTCTGTGCCACCATGTTTAGTCACCCGTGTCAATGGAAGCAGCCATGAACACACATTTATTCTTTACTTCTCTGATAACTGCATCACTTGTACAAAGAGCTTAAAAAGGTGCTGTAAGTGGTATTCTTTTGTTAAAATAAGTGTTAAATAGCTCTACATTCCAACATCGCTGATATGGTGTTTGGTCAGTAACATGGGTCTCTCGGTCCCTCCGCTCTGCAGTAAACACAAAATACATTTTCTGGTATCCCTTCCCACTTTATCCAATCAGGAGAGAGATATCTTTACTTATTTCAAGAAATCTTGTCAAGCCAAATTTGCTTACTGCACTGGTAGATTATTTTATTTGTTTCAAGGACATAATTATTTGCTTAAAACTAGTTTTTATTTCTTATTTTTGACAGAAAATGTTTTGCAGTGTGGAGTTCTCTCTCCTGATTGGATAACGTGGGAGCAGGATACCAGGACATGTATTTTGTGTTTACTGCAGCAGAGTGGAGGGACTGGGAGACTCGTCGTGTTACTGACCAGACACTCTATAATCAGTGATAGCTGTCGCAATAGAGATCTCTCATGTAGACGACTTATTTTAACAAACCAAAAAATACCACTTACAGCACCTTTAATATTTGGTTATTTGTGACACTATTTATACATCGCAATTCAAAGTCATTGCTGCATCATGTACTACAAACTAATTTGGCCGTGGTGGAAGTCAGTAAATGGTTACCATTATAGGGCAATTAGGGCAGAGCTTTTTCGAATTATTATTTTTAACTGGATGACGTAGAGCTCTGCGTAGGAGTGTTGCCGTCCATCACGGCCCTAATGATCTTCATAATGGGAGACAGGCAGCCAGCAGAGAGGGACTGATAGCAGACTGGGCACAGGAGAATCACAAGAGAGAGGAATTTCCCCAATTAGTCAGGCCGGAAAGGCTCAAAACAAACTCTAAATAAACAATCATTATGCATTTAGTTTGACACAGGAAATGGCGATAACCGCTCCATGTGACAGAATGACAAACACGTGTCCAGAGAATATGGGAAGACTCCGGGGGCTCTATAATTTCTAGGGCTGTCTTAAATACTTCGAAGCTTCGTTCGATGGGCATGGGCTTCGAATATGAAAATAAAATTCGATTATGTAAAAAAAAAAAAAAAAAAAAAACTCTGCCTCTCTTTGTTAACTACAACAAGCAATGCTGTTTGTTATTTAAGATGAGGTCGGACTCGGCACTGACAGATTTGTGTTCATTGTGCTGCTTTTATAAAGCCTCAAATGACGGCTTACAATATTTCATGGAAGCAAAGTGTTTAGTTTGTCTAAGATTTAAAAAGGTTTAAACTTTACAGCACTGACAAAGTTGAACAAAGTGCTGTACAAGTCCCACAACATTAAAAAAAAATTAAAAATGATAATAAAAAAAATAAAAATAAAAAAATATAAATCTTTATTTTATTTCGAAGCTTCGAAATAAAATCGAATCTCGGCCCCGAAGCGTTGAATTCCAAAAAAAATCGAAGGTCAGCCCTAATAATTTCATGGCAAAAAAAAAAACATCTATGACTACTAGAGAGTGAATTCTTTCAACCAACATTTCATGTCACACAGAAGAGAGCGGGCCGGGGGTGACGGTGGCTCAGGAGGTAGTAGAGTGGTCGTCTGGTAGTCAGAAGAAGGTTCCCGGTTCCATTCCGGCTTCTCCCGGGCAGTGCGTCGAAGGGTCCTTGAGCAAGACGCCTAACCCCTACCTAATCAGGCATACGTTGTTAAGCGCATTGGATAAAAGCGCTATATAAATGCAGTCCATTTTTACCATTCACCGTTTAGAAAGAGTTCCCCCCACTGAGATCAGGAAGGAGGTAATAAAGACAAGGCCAAGGACCAACAGGAGGACAGGACTGTACAACCGGGATACGTGACACATTAACTTTCCACTGTGCCACATCTCCTGTTGTGAACTCTTTTGCCTGCGACTTGATTGGCGTGAATGATGCTTAACCGCTAGTCTGATTTCCATGACAGACTACAGGACCACAAGACCGCAGGAGATGATGCAACTGCATGTGCACTCTGTCTGCTCCGTGGAATCACAACAAACGACTGCTCAAACCCTTCAAACCAGCCCGATGGAGGACGGCCTCGTGTTACAACAAACGACTGCTCAAACCCTTCAAACCAGCCCGATGGAGGACGGCCTCATGTTACAACAAACTACTGCTCAAACCCTTCAAACCAGCCCGATGGAGGAAGGCCTCATGTTACAACAAACTACTGCTCAAACCCTTCAAACCAGGCCGATGGAGGAAGGCCTCATGTTACAACAAACTACTGCTCAAACCCTTCAAACCAGGCCGATGGAGGACGGCCTCGTGTTACAACAAACTACTGCTCAAACCCTTCAAACCAGCCTGATGATTCAAGATTCAAGAGGTTTATTCATCACATACATACACAAGACATATAGTGAAATGAAGGTGGCCATGCCCAATTCGATTGTGCAAAAAATACAAATAGAATAGAAATAAAATAGACATGATAAAAGTACTAAGATAAAATACAAAAGGTAATGAGTCCTATGTACACTATTATACATGTATACTCTATGCCACTATGCTATCCTAACTATACTATACAAAAACATCCAGTTATGTTTTTTTTTTTTTTTTCTTTAAAATTACCTTTTTTCTTTCCTTTAACGTGACCTTTTCTTGTGTGTTTAAAGTGACCTGTGGTATGTTTGTGTGTGAGAGAGTGCAGAATGTGTGGTGTGTGTGTGTGTTCATGTGTGCTATCAGTGTTCAATAGGGGTGTAACGATGCATCGATTTATCGAAATGCATCGATTCTAATGTGTTCGATTCGATGCATCGATTTGAATATGTTAGAATCGATTATAATGTTTTTTTTTGTGTATTGTTTTTATTGACCTATAGTCCATTCATGCTGAGTGAATCAGTTCCCCCAGCCACATTTGTGTATTATTTTTTGGGGGGAATTAACTGATAGAAAACTGATAGAAAATTCATAGAAAATTTATCGAATCGAATCGTGGTCAAATGAAGAGATTTCATGATGCATTGAATCGTTGCCTGAAGAATCGTAATAGAATCTCGTTGTGAGGTCGAATCGTTACACCCCTAGTGTTCAATGTTCTGATGGCCTGGGGGAAGAAACTGAGCCTGAGTCTCTCTGTTCTTGCTGCGTGTATGCGGAGGCGCTTGCCTGACCGCAGCAGCTTGAACAGGCTGTTATTGGGGTGGTAAGGGTCCTTCATTATTCTGCAGGCTCTGGATTTGCACTTCCTATTGTATAAGTCCTGCAAGGGTGGTAGTGCAATACCCGTAGTACGCTCTGCTGAGCGCACCACTCTCTGTAGAGCCTTCCTGTCCTGGGCAGTGCAGTTGCCAAACCAGGCAGTGATATTCCCAGTCAGGATGCTCTCTACAGCCCCAGAATAGAAGGAGTGGAGTATCTTCCCCGATACTCTGTACTTCCTTAATTGTCTCAGGTCATAGAGGCGCTGCTTTGCCTTTTTTACCACAGTGTCTATGTGTGTTGTCCATGTCAAGTCCTGTGATGTGGACTCCCAGGTACTTTAAACTGTTCACCCTGTCCACGATAGCCCCATTTATCCACAGTGGCGTGTGTCACCCCTGCTGTATTCTCCTAAAATCCACAATCAGCTCCTGGGTCTTACCAATGTTCAGGAGTAGGCTGTTATCCCGGCACCAGCGTGCCAGGACATCAACCTCCTCCCGGTAGGCCGTCTCGTCGTTGTCAGAGATCAGACCCACCACCACCGTGTCGTCCACAAACTTCACTATGGAGTTGGAGCTGAACCTGGCCACACAGTCATGTGTGTACAGCAAATACAGCAGGGGGCTGAGAACACAGCCCTGGGGGGACCCGATGCTCAGGGTGATTGAGTTGGAGGTATGTCCACCCACCCTGACTGCCTGGCCTGTCTGTCAGAAAGTCGAGGATCCACTAGGGGTGGACGGTATAAACGGTATACGGTATAAACGGTATGAATTTGCTCTACGGTATGGATTTTGACTATACCTTGTAACCGGTAGAGCAGCTCTAAAATAGCAATGACGTCATGTAACCACAGCGCGACTATTTCACTGCATTTGCCCCTAAAAATAGATAGAATTAGTCATAGATAATAGATATGTGCAAACTGGAAAAAGTTATTTGGAGGCTTCGCGCAGTGGGCGTGTCAACACGCAATTGTCATTTCATAATAAACACATATCACTGCGGCGCACAACAAGTTTCAATTTCAGTTCCTGGCATTTTTAACCAGTGGAGAAAGGGAAGAGATTTCCCTATCGTTTTTCTTATATGAATTATTCTACGTTAATAAAACATACTTGGTGATCAACTACAGTTTGCTGTGAACATTATGATATGTGTGTCGTGTTCTGATAACGACGGCTAGGCAGCGGGAGCTGGAAGCTGGATTTTGCGAGAAGCATAATGCAGCTGCAGAGCCGCAGAGTAGGGGCGCTTTCAGGTCCGGTCACAGGCCCGCTCAACAGCGCCCCCCACCAAACGGCTGAATTGCCAATGGCTGAATTGGAGTATTGCACTGTGTAACAAGGTTTGAAACGTCGGTGTAAACACACTCCTGAGTTAAATACAGTGCACCCGCTTCGCCGTCTGAGGTCACAGAAGGCTGCTAGCCAACACTCACCATCTCCACGCCTGGGGGGAAGGCTGTGCCCTCCCAGTCCTTCTTGGGGAAGCGCTGGATGATCTTCCCGCACCCCTCTCCTGAAGCTGAGGAAGAAGAAAAAGATTCAGATTCAGAGTTTTATTTGCCACATGGAAGCAATTCTCATACAGTTTTCATACAAAATCATAAATAACGTTCTACCATGATCAAAAGGAGCAGGAAGAAGAATCATTCTTATAGTTACCTGCCCCCTATTCCTAAAGACCGCCAGACCAAAATGGCTTTTATGACGTGTTGGATGAGTGCTTAGCTGGAGTTGAGGATACAGAAATGATTCTTATTGGGGATTGGAACACGGATATGCAACAAAAAGATGCACCCGTCTTCAAATCCTACAATAGGTTTTGTGATCTGCACGGCCTCAGCCAACTAATCACACAACCCACACGTGTGTGTGAGTCAACTCAGACTACCATTGACCTCATCCTGACCTCTGACAAGTCCAAGATCGCCAATAAAGGGGTTATAGCATGCGGGTTAAGTGATCATTATATGATATTCTGTACCCGCAAAAAGCTAAAACAAAAGGCTGGCTGTCACAAAACAGTCACATCTAGAGACCTAAAAACCTACTCTAGCGAGGCCTTTAACCTTGAACTGGAGGGTCTGGACTGGTCAGATGAGCTCAATGGTACACTGGTTGAAGAAACATGGCTTGGCTTCAAAACCAAATTTTCAACGATACTAAACAACATGGCCCCCCTAAGAACCACCAGGGTAAAAAATCGCGCTGAGCCGTGGATGCACGCTGAAATACTGACCGCTATGAAAACCAGAGACAAAAAATGCTCTGAGTTTCGTAAAAGTCAGTCAAAGCTTAACATAAGCACGAGCAGTGAACTCCAAGCCCACGTGACTGAACTCAAACTGCAAAGAAACAGACTAAGAAATGATGTAAACTCCATGATCAAAACAGCAAAGAAAAAATTCATCAATGACAAAACCGAGGAAAACAAAAACAAACCGCGTGAACTTTGGAAATTACTCAATAACCAACTAGGCTGCAGTAAAAAACTTAAAACCAGATTCTCAAACATAAACATAAAGACGGACAACACGCTCATCACAGAAAAGCTGGATGTAGCCAATTACTTAAATAGTTTCTTCACAAACATAGCCACAACACTGGTAAACAAACTACCCTCCCACTCAGGGCATTATGGGGTAGAACACATAGTAGCTTACTACAAAAACCTAGGGGTCCACAAAGACGACTTCAAACTGGAAATGGTAACAACAGATGAGGTACTCAAAAAACTGAGCGCCCTCCAACCTAACAAGGCCACTGGCCATGACAACATCCCCTCCAAATTCCTCAGAGACTCAGCAGCCGCCATCACCCCAGTCATCACACACATAATAAACCTCTCTATAAAACAGGGACACGTCCCCAAGGACTTCAAAATTGCGAGAGTGACCCCTCTGCACAAAAAAGGCAGTAAATTAGACCCAGGCAACTACCGCCCTGTTTCTATCCTTACCTCCATCTCGAAAGTCATGGAAAAAATTGTATACGAACAGGTCGAAAAATACCTTGCGGAAAAAAATCTAATCTACGAATTCCAATCTGGCTTCAGAACATCCCACTCCACTGACACATGCCTTCTCTATTTAAACGACCACATCAAACAAGAGGTGGACGCGGGCAAATACTGCGGCATGGTCATGCTGGACCTACAAAAGGCCTTCGACACTGTCAATCACACCATTCTGATTGACAAGCTAAAAGCAATTGGTTTTGATAGTCTATCAGTGAGCTGGATGCAATCCTACCTGGAGGGGAGAGAGCAGATGGTGGAGGTAAACGGTACCCTATCCCCCCCCCTCACAGTAAACTGTGGTGTTCCACAAGGAAGCATACTAGGTCCGCTACTGTTCCTAATTTATGCAAATGACATGTCGTCAGCTTGTGACTGCAACTTGTTCCTGTTTGCGGACGACTCAGCCCTGCTGGTCTCTGACAAGAACAAATTACAGGTTGAAAAAACCCTCAGCTCAGAACTAAGCAAAATCTGCATATGGCTCGCTGATAACAAACTATCATTACACATGGGCAAAACAGAGTCCATTCTCTTCGGTTCAAATAACAAACTCAGCAAGACCGACGGCTTCTCAGTTACAGTGGGTGACAATATTGTCACAAGGAAAGAAGATATTACCTACCTGGGTTCCATCCTAGAGGCAAATCTTTCCTGTGACAAAATGGCATCCAATGTAATAAAAAAAGTCAACCAACGAACTCGTTTCTTGTACCGGATCTCCTCACTGGTAAACAAGAATACCCTGAAGACTCTAGCAGGAGCACTCATTCAAGGGTACTACGACTATGCTTGCACCTCATGGTACCAAAGCACCTCAAAGGCGCTAAAAACAAAATTACAAACATCTCAAAACAAACTGGTCAGACTACTGCTTGACCTTACCCCTAGAACCCACCTCACCCCTGCCCACTTTGACAACCTAGGATGGCTTAGAGTAGACGACAGAGTACAGCAACTTGCAATGGGCCTGGTCTACAAGATACACTACACGACCAAGGTACCCATGTACATGACTAAATACTTCCCAAAGGTCAGTGAATACCACGATCACAACACCAGAGGGAGCTCCACAAATCATGTTAAACCCAGATTCGGCTCAAACAAGGGTCTAAACACGTTTCGCAATTATGCCACATCAATGTGGAACGCCCTACCCAAAGCTGTAAAGGAATGTGAATCACTACCCACTTTCAAAAACTCTCTCAAAAAACACCTAAGGGAGACTGCAACTCGAAACTGGCCCCTGTAAATGTCCGAGCACAACCCCCGCCAATGTACAGTAAATTACCAAGTATGGTCTTGTCAATAATCCAATGTACAGTGTTGTTTGTACAGTTGTACAGTGTCCCCCACCCACCCCTCCTACCCAAGCCCCCCCCCCCCCACTCCTACCCAACCCCCCCCCCCCCCCACTCCTACCCCCCCCCCCCCCCCCCCCCCCCAACCACCTCCAATGTACAGTCCCACCCCCACCTACCCAATCCAATGTACAGTTTCTACGCCTAATGTATATACTCTGTTCTTTCTGGACTCTTTTTGTATCACAAATACAGTACTGTAATTGCAAATCTGGTATGTCATAAATGTATAGATGTAGCAGTACTGTCTATCTGTATGTCATGTATGTCATATATGTTACGATGAATTGGAAATGGGGGACCCTGGTGGAAACAAGACGAAAGTCTTTCTCTGGTCTGCATCCCCTTAACAATTGTATGTATTGAGCTGTACTGCACTGTACCCATTCTGCAATCTGTTAATAAAGTTTTCATTCATTCATTCATTCATTCAACTAAACGAGTATTACTTGATGGTCGGCGTACAGCCTAATTTATACAAAATAATAATTCATACCATATACAAAGAAACAAACAATCCACAGATTAAACAAGACAATTCTTTTTAAATAATAATAATAAAAACAGAATATAAAAGATCTCACTATTCAGATTAACATTTGAATTTCATACTGACTAAATTCATTTTTTATTTTTTTGATCAAATTTTTTATTATTATTCACATGAAACAAGACAACACATTAACCACAATCACAGTACATAGAACTTCACAAGAAAATAACAAAAACAATAATAATAATACAGACTAACAATTATACAGACAAGAGAAAAGAAAACAGAGTTCAACCTTCTAAATTTTAATTCCAAGGGGTACTATCTAATAAATGGTCTTTCCCAGTGTTCAGCCCCGATTCCCGGCCGTGTGACCCTATATTAATAAAACGTACATCTCCAATCCACCACAAGGACCATTTTTTGAGAACACGACCCGAAAACAGAGCAATGAACCTTCATGAAAAAACAAAAACCTGTAGAGGTGTTCCATAGACTCACAGAGACCGTGTAAAAGTGGCCAAACAGTGAAGAAATAGTTAAATAGCTGCCCCCCCCATAATATCCCCAGCTAAACTCAAGATGACAAGACAAAAGACAAGACAGACAAAACATTTCCTCCTCCCCCTCCCAAGAGACCGCCGGACTCACCCGAACACGCACCTCAACCCCGCTCAGCCGCACACTGCGGTCTTTACCTTCTCAGCTGCTGCGAACCATAGGTCAATTCCAGCCTGCCCCACCCCAATCACCCGGGCTGTGGATATCTCAAGATAAATCACATCCAATAGAGTTAGGGACCAGTTAATCATTGTAAGCTTCTCAGGCTCCTTCCATCTCATTGCTATTAGCTTCTTCGCTGCTGTGACGCCCGCTAGGACAACCCTTTTCAGTTGTACGGACGCGGGTAGTGTCGTTATATCGTTCAGGAGTAGCGTAACAGCTGTGAATGGGATAGTTAAGCCACACAGATCTGAAAGTTTGTCCGTTATTGACCTCCAGAAGCGGGCCACTGGTGGGCAATCCCAATACATATGCATATAAGTGCCAGTGGCCTTTTGAGAGCACAAAGTGCACCGAGAGTCGGTTATCAGTCCCATAGCATATAGCTTCCTAGGTGTAAGATAGGTCCTATGAATATAATTAAAATTAATTTGCTGGTGATTGGGGTTGCGGGAAGATAATGCCACATTTGCCCAAACATCATCCCAGTCAAACTCGGGGTCCAACTCCGGGATATCCACACGCCAGATTGTATCCAATGATAAATTTTTATGCGTGGATTGAACCCTTGTGCACCCCTAGTCGCTTTTTCTACTTTTTTGAAATATTTTGAGTGTGTGTGTGAGCACAGCGGTGTCTGTGTTTATTATTATTTCATGAAATTGGGTAAATATCGTAATTTTACATACATGTTCATTGTGTGAAAAGCTTATAACATGAAACACTCTAGAAATAGTAGTTACAGATTTAGTGACTTGTTCACCCCTAGTTACTTTTTCTACTCCCATCCACTTCAACGTTAAAACGGCATTTTTAAGCATTTTTTAATCTGCTCTTATTCGTTCAATTCTCTCTATATCTTGCCATCCTTTGCATATTCCACGAGATAAGGACCTTGTAATTGCCGGGATGTGCTGTTACCGATGTAAAACTCATGGTGGCGTCATCGCTCCACAGATAACTTTGCCACAAGTCAGGGGGAGGTGAATTAGGCTGAAGCGGGCTGCTGGTGATTGAAACTCGGCACACAGGTTTTGTGGTGGTGGGGGGGGGGGGCGAGTGGATTTTCAAGACAGAACCAGAGGCGAACCGGACCGCGCAGTCCACAGCGCGCCACACGCCGAAAAACAAGACCCCCATAGCCGGCACGCGCCAACGAGGAAGTGTACTGCGCGGATCACCTCTGGTTCTTGTTTCACCAGCGAGCCGAGCCGAATATTCCTGCCGGAGCAGCACATCGAAGCGCCCGGAGCATTATGCAGGTCAGTTGACCACTTGGTAAAGTTTCGCCTCAACGCCGTTTCTGGTCGAACTAGTCATCGAATCTTTAATATTTCTTTTGATTCGTATTCAGAGGTAATTCGTCGAGATATTTCTAATTGGTATTTATCAAAAATAAATATTAGAAATATGGTCAAACAACATGTATCCGTTTTTTTCGAACCGCTGAGCGCTTCGTAACGTTCGCCTCAACGCCGTTTCTGGTCGAACTAGTCATCGAATCTTTAATATTTTTTTTGATTCGTATTCAGAGGTAATTCGTCGAGATATTTCTAATTGGTATTTATCAAAAATAAATATTAGAAATATGGTCAAAAACAACATGTATCCGTTTCTTTTGAACCGCCCTCGCAGTTGACCACTTGGTAAAGTTTCGCCTCAACGCCGTTTCTGGTCGAACTAGTCATCGAATCTTTAATATTTTTTTTGATTCGTATTCAGAGGTAATTCGTCGAGATATTTCTAATTGGTATTTATCAAAAATAAATATTAGAAATATGGTCAAAACAAACATTTATCCGTCTTTTTCGATGAAAAACTCCGTGGTGGTGGGGGGGGGGGACTCGGGGAGCGAGTGGATTTTCAAGACAGAACCTTCGCCTCAACGCCGTTTCTGGTCGAACTAGTCATCGAATCTTTAATATTTTTTTTGATTCGTATTCAGAGGTAATTCGTCGAGATATTTCTAATTGGTATTTATCAAAAATAAATATTAGAAATATGGTCAAAAACAACATGTATCCGTTTCTTTTGAACCGCCCTCGCAGTTGACCACTTGGTAAAGTTTCGCCTCAACGCCGTTTCTGGTCGAAATAGTCATAGAATCTTTAATATTTTTTTTGATTCGTATTCAGAGGTAATTCGTCGAGATATTACTAATTGGTATTTATCAAAAATAAATATTGGAAATATGGTCAAAAACAACATTTATCCGTCTTTTTCGATGAAAAAACATTTTTTTTCAATAAAAACTGACGTGGTATCAAACAAACACTAATTTAAGTGGTTAAAATTCGAAAATATGTGTAATTTTTTACAGATATCTTGAGAATAGGCTATGAATGTTAAACATGGGTAAAAAAAAATGTTAAATAGTAAACAGTTAAAATTATATGGCTTTAAACATGATGTATCTTTTCCTCTCCCTTAAGCCCAGTGAGCTCCCTCATCGTTAGGACAGCACAAGGGTTAAGAGCGTATAAAAGTCGGAGACAAACCCTCTGGATGTCGTCCTGTCCACTATGAGCCTGAGGAAGGGGTGTGGGTGCAAGGCTTGAGCCCACGGTACGCCATGCGCCCTCAGTGCTGACCTTAGTTGAAGGTAAAGAAAGAAGGACTCGCCGGGAAGATCATAAAATTCTCTTAAGTCCTGAAACGCACGGAGGCCATTCTTATCATAAATATCCTCCAGAGTATGCACTCCCCTCCTTTGCCATTGAGGAATATTAACCGGCTTGTGTCCAACAAGTAATTGCTGGTTATTAAAAATTGGAGAGTCCAGGTGCCAAGGGCATTTAACCCCACACGACCTCTGTACATTACGCCACGTTTGGATAACGTGAGTTATGATCGGTCCATACCTCAGCCGGCATTTCGAAATAGAGACAGTGGAGTACACTACATCCTGCAATCTTAGCGGAGATACCGCCGCCGCTTCTAAGGAGCGCCACGATACAGCCTCTACAGGGTCTAGCCAGCACATCAGAGGTCTCAGTGAAAAGGACCAGAAATAAAGTTTAAAATCAGGGATTGCGAGGCCCCCATCTTGTTTTCTACGTTGAGTAGTAGCCCTTTTGATTCTCGGGCGTTTGTTATTCCAGATAAACTTAGATACCATCGATTGCACCTTGCGCCAGTGGTCTATTGGAGGGGGCAGGGGGAGCATTGAGCTAATAAAATTTATCCTAGGCAGGATGTTCGTTTTGATTATGGAAGCCCGGGCTTGTAAGGAGTTAGGAAGGGACGACCACCTGTCTAGATCCTGGCGTATTTTATCATAAGTACCCGTGAAGTTGTACTTAGTAGTTTGGTTCAGCGTGAGGAATATCTCTATGCCCAAGTATTTAAAATGTTCTACTATGGGGATATCAGCTGGTAGTCGTACCGCCTTGGCCAGTTCATTAAGAGGTAGGCAGGCTGATTTGTTCCAGTTAATCTTAAAACCTGACAATTTACCAAAGTCGTCGATTATCCTCAATAATTTTGTGGCCGACCGGGAGGGGTCGTCCATGAAAATCAGCAGGTCATCCGCATAGAGAGCAATTTTGTGTGGAGTATTGTTGACCATTATGGGGACGATGTCCTCCGATTGCCTAATAAATTGGGCCAAAGGTTCGAGGGAAAGCGCGAACAGTCCCGGGCTCAGAGGGCAACCCTGTCTAGAAGATCTGGAGACTGGAAAGAGTGTGGAACAGTTTTTGCCTGTCAGTATCATCGCAGACGGCGAGGCATACAGGACTTTAATCATATGAATAAAACTCTTTCCAAGACCCATGACCTCAAGTACCTTCCACAGGTATGACCACTCAAGTCTGTCAAACGCCTTCATGGCATCCAAAGACAGAACTGTGGATGGAGTTGTATTGTCTTTACTGTTATCGATTACATGCAACAGCCTCCTAAGATTATCTGCAGCCAGACGCCCCGGGATAAAACCAGTTTGATCGCAGTGTACCAATACAGACATAAATCTCTGCAGGCGACGGGCCAGCACCTTGGCAAACACCTTTAAATCGGCCCCGACTAAATTCATTTTTTTTTTATAATTCTTTTTGAATTGACAAACACTATTACATCCCTTAAGCTCACTATGGAGATAATTCCACAACTTTACACCAATAACTGAAGGACACATGTTTAAGTGTGGTACGTGCAAACTGATGTTTAAAATGTAATCTCCTCCTACTAAACTCACTTTCTAAATGAAAAAGATTTTGTAACTTTTCTGGCAGTGTCTTATTTCTTGCCCTAAACATAATTAACACTGTTTGAAACGTAACCATGTCTTCAAGTTTAATTATTCTAGATTTAATAAATAATATGTTTGTGTGTTCTCGATAATTCACTTTATGTGTGATTCTTACAGCCCTCTTCTGATCAGGGAAGACAGTGGTTAGCTTGGACACGTCAGTAAGCTAGCGGGCTAGCCGATGGACGGCTCTTCAAAATGTTTGTCTTTTAAACGTAGCACACTCATCATACATATATCAAATCTTATCTTGGTCTGCTCTGTCCATCTATGGCTGATTGTCAGCCTGTCTACTAAGTGCAATATCCAAATCACAGGAAGCTACAATATTTGAAAAAGGCTACATATTTCAAAATACCACTCTAGATTAAGTATCATGGGGCTGCAAAGATTCCCTGGCCTACAAATCCTATTCTACAGAGGAAAGAAAACATATTTGTTTAGTAACGATCCAACAACAATCACATCATCATCATTGTTGTACTTTTTTCAATGAAAATGCTCATTAAGACTAAATAAAACAATATTCCTTTTAATTATTGTCAATTATATCACAATTGCAACACTTTGCATCGTTCAGCCCTGGTAACAGAGGGATGATGCATTGATTGGACCATAACATAACAAGTCTCTCTGTCCCTGATAGTTGGTGCCGGTTGACGTCTATTATTACAGGTGGCCTGACGTGATTAATGAGGAGGAAGACAGGAGGACACGCGCGTCATTCTGATAATACCACACGTGGGTTTATCTCCTAAACTAAAGCAAGCAAGGAGCATTTTTTAAACAGGATCCCAAACTGGCCAATAGGAGCTCAAACTGGTCTAGCAGGAGCACAAACTGGCCAACAGGAGCACAAACTGGCCTAGCAGGAGCTCAAACTGTCCTAGCAGGAGCACAAACTGGCCAACAGGAGCACAAACTGGCCTAGCAGGAGCTCAAACTGGCCTAGCAGGAGCACAAACTGGCCTAACAGGAGCTCAAACTGGCCAACAGGAGCTCAAACTGGCCTAACAGGAGCTCAAACTGTCCTAGCAGGAGCACAAACTGGCCTAACAGGAGCTCAAACTGGCCAACAGGAGCTCAAACTGGCCAACAGGAGCTCAAACTGGCCAACAGGAGCTCAAACTGATCAACAGGAGCTCAAACTGGCCTAACAGGAGCACAAACTGGCCAACAGGAGCTCAAACTGGCCAACAGGAGCACAGACTGGCCAACAGGAGCACAAACTGGCCTAACAGGAGCACAAACTGGCCAACAGGAGCTCAAACTGACCAACAGGAGCTCAAACTGGCCTAACAAGAGCACAAACTGGCCAACAGGAGCTCAAACTGGCCAACAGGAGCACAGACTGGCCAACAGGAGCACAAACTGGCCAACAGGAGCTCAAACTGGCCAACAGGAGCACAGACTGGCCAACAGGAGCACAAACTGGCCAACAGGAGCACAAACTGGCCTAACAGTAGGGCTGGGCGATATGGCCAAAAATGTTATGATAAAAAAATTCAAATCACTCGATATCGATAATTATCTCGATATACATGAAATAATTATTTAAAGGCTATTTTTGCTGCTGAATGAAAGCTGAAGAAACCAGAAGGTCAATTGTGGTTCCGAATATTCTTTATCGTCAGAACATGACAAACTAGGCCTACTTGCCAAACCACAAATCGGAGGTAGAACATGAACACGAACTGTATAACAATAACACTTTTATAACTGGCATTAACAATGGAAATAAATAAATAAATAAAATCTCAATTATGGTATTGGTATTAATAATGAAAAATAAATTAAATAAATTAAATCTCAAGTCTGACTGTGTACAGACGGTTTCAAACTGTATTTTAAATTAAAAAGCAAACAAAATAAATGGTCAAGAGAAAGAGAAATCTCCATTTGGTCAGTATTGTCATTGGGACAAGCAAAGCCATTACTTTAAGTTGCGGGCAAGAAAGACAAGTCTGTAGTGTCCACAAATCTGAGGTAGAACATGAAAACGAACTGTATAACATTAACAACACTGCACACGGCATGTGAGCGCATTAACGAGAGCATTAACAACACTGCACACGGCATGCGAGAGCATTAACGAGAGCATTAACAACACTGCACACGGCATGTGAGCGCATTAACAACACTGCACACGGCATGTGAGAGCATTAACGAGAGCATTAACAACACTGCACACGGCATGCGAGAGCATTAACAACACTGCACACGGCATGTGAGCGCATTAACAACACTGCACACGGCATGTGAGAGCATTAACAACACTGCACACGGCATGTGAGAGCATTAACGAGAGCATTAACAACACTGCACACGGCATGTGAGTGCATTAACAACACTGCACACGGCATGTGAGTGCATTAACAACACTGCACACGGCATGTGAGTGCATTAACAACACTGCACACGGCATGTGAGTGCATTAACAACACTGCACACGGCATGTGAGAGCATTAACAACACTGCACACGGCATGTGAGCGCATTAACAACACTGCACACGGCATGTGAGCGCATTAACAACACTGCACACGGCATGTGAGCGCATTAACAACACTGCACACGGCATGTGAGCGCATTAACAACACTGCACACGGCATGTGAGCGCATTAACAACACTGCACACGGCATGTGAGCGCATTAACAACACTGCACACGGCATGTGAGCGCATTAACAACACTGCTCACGGCAATGAGAAAATTGACGGGGGGGAATTAAAGTCAAATGTGACATTGCCAACGACATGCGAAATAAACACCCCAGAAAGGTTGAAAGAATGGAGCCGAAATGCGTCCGCAGATCTGGAATCGGTTATGGCCAATAAATAAATTACAGGGTTGGATTAAATCAAGATGTTTCACGGGGGAATGTGGTCAAAGATTAAGTGTAAGAAACTGAACCCTGGACCACTAACACGAAGCAGATTACAGGAGTGAGGAGGCCATTCATTTGTTAGCGATCCCGTCTGGCGAGGCGACGCAGGGGAGCGAGGAGGGAGCTCAACCCGAGGGGAGCGGCGTCTCTCTCCTATTTAAGCAGGTAAGGTCATTCACCTGCGCGGACGGAGTGGAAGACCTGAAGGCGAGTAGAGTCGGCGGCGCCGAGAGACGCAGATGGAGACGGACTTTTTAGCACCGTAGGCTCCTCCGGCCTCAGCTCGAGTCACTTTGTTTTTTTTTAACGCGAGGTTGCACAAGGTTAATCGTTGCAAGCTTTAAAGATCCCCTCCAGATCATCCAGATGTATTAAACCCTTAAAACAATTTCTAGATTAAATAACAAGTTGTATACATATGTCTTTTCCACCAAATTGTTCAATAAACTACCGACAGTGGCTTAGCACCTTTACTCCTCATTGAGAACGCAAGGATCTATGAATATACGATGAATATACGATGTATTGAAAATGGGGGACCCTGATGTAAACAAGACGTACAGTAAGTCTTTCTATGGTCTGCATCCCCTTAACAATTGTGTGTATTGAGCCATACTGTATTGTACCCATTCTGCAATCTGTTAATAAAACTTTCAATAAATCAATCAATCATGCAATTTGGCAACAAGCAACCGTTGATATTTACCAGGAATTCCAAGTCTGTGGCTTATATGAGTCTTTGGGTTCTTGAAAAGCGCTTTATAAATATATATATTTTTTTATTAGCTTTCAAAACGTGTCAATACCTGTCCAGCTGTCTGTGTATGTTGAAGCTACAGGTTACCATACATTGGCCCGTGATTGGTTCGACCGATTAATGACATCACACATGACATGCAACTCGTATTTCTGGGAAGTACAGAGAAGCTCTCCCTCTCCAGGGGGAAGAATGTGGAAAAAGGCGCTCTGGTATAGTAGGCACCTTGGGCAAAAATACCACGGTTTCACAGGTATTCTGTAAAAAAAAATTAAAAATCTCCGCTGAACAAAACGTCTTTTATTACAGCGCACAATCAGCTTTTCTGTAAGGGTTATTTATGAATGTGTGAAGAGTGGACTGTGTATTACACACAGAGGGAACTGTCTGACCACTTTCAAACTAAGTACAGAATAAAAAATACTTCCACATAAACGTTCATGCTTATGAATATGTAGGTTACATGTCAAAAGGGCAATACGAACCAATAACACACATTCTGAATATTTCCCTCTCTTTCACTCTACTCGGCAAGGCTGCAATCTGAGTCCTTTACTATTTAATATTGCAATTTATAGAACCATTGGCCATTGCTCTAAGATCAAATCCTAACATAACTGGTATTCATAGATTTGGCATCGAACAGAAGACTTCACTTTATGCAGATGACTTGCTTTTATATGTATGGGATCTCTCGGTCTCTATTCCAGCTGCCCTTGGCGTTTTCAGTTCATTTGGTGAAATATCAGGATATAAACTAAACTTAGATAAAAGTGAGCTATTCCCTCTGAATGCAGAAGGTCGAGATTACCCCTTGCATACTTTGCCCTTTAAAATGTCCCCACTTGACTTCACATATCTTGGCATTCGTTTCACAGACAAATTTAAGGACTTATTTAAATTGAACTTCTCCCCTTTGTTAAGCAAACGGAATAAATACTTTGAACGATGGTCGCTATTACCCCTGTCCTTAACTGCGCGAGTCAATTCAGTTAAGATTAACTCCCTGCCAAAATTCTCATACCATTTTCAGTGTTTACCCATCTTTCTTACACAAGCATTTTTCCAGAAGATTTATAGTTTGGTGTCGCAGTTCATCTGGAACAGGAGAGTCCCTAGGCTCGGCAGAGCCCTCCTACAAAACCTCTGGGAGGGATGGCTCTGCCCAATTTTAAATTGTATTATTGGGCAGCCAACTTTTTATTACAACATTGGGCACGGTTTGAAAACACACCTTCATCTCCTGTGTGGTTGTATTTGGAATCCTCCTCTTCCAGCCCTGCCTCACTGGCTGCTCTTGCTCACGCACCTCTACTTTTTCCTGCCTCTCTCCCTACTCTAAAAATATTATTGTCAAATAGGGCTGTCCCCGACTAAGGATTTGGATGGTCGACTATGATTGGCCAAAATGTTAGTCGACTATTAGTTTAAAAAAAAAAAAAAAAAAAAAAAAAAATAGTATAATATATATTAGGGATGCACGATAATTATCGGGCCGATAATTATCGGGCCGATATCGGCAATTATGACGTCATCCCGATAAACCCGATAACGTTATTAATAGCTCCGATAATATAATATATTTTTTGGTAAAAGAAAATGCGGTGTGGGTGAATTGGAATGAAGTGCGTTTGTTTTGACTGTAGGCTCCTCCCGTTTTGCCAGTACTATGGTACGACTGATAGCGTGTGGTTTAGGAACAGGGCGTTTTACACAAATCCAGCGCTCCCTTTCTTGGCTGTAACGTAGCCACATAAGTTTCTGAATCAGCGTGAACGTTAACAACAAAGATGGCCGCGTCGGTACTCGGAATTTCAGAGGAAAAAGTTTGCTTGCTATTTGTAATAAATGCAATGCAGAAGTTCCACAAGGAGGGAAAAGGGCAACAACTTGTAATACATCCAGCCTGACGGGTCACCTGCGGCATCACCACCGCTACGATGATGTGTTATTGTGTTAACTTAGAAGCCTACGACGACGCGAGGAGCTAAGCAAAGCTAGCCCCTTTCATGGCTGTGATGCAACCCTTGGTTGTATACGCAGTCACTTATTGCTCCGTAGTAGCCAGGTTAATTTGCACCACCAAGGACTGCTTAAAAGCTAGCGGCTTGAGCCCTTGGGTCATTTCTGTCAAACTTCTTTAATTTAGCAAACGACTCGTCAATAAGTACAAGCGTGCTCGAGCCGTCGTCGTGGGCTTTTAACACCGTGGCGGTGGTGATGTTGCAGGTGACTTGTTGTGGTGGTGATGTGTCCACTCAAAGCCTTTTTTTCAAGGCTCCGCTTTGAAAAAAGAAGAACAAAAAGCTTTGAGCGTCTTAGGTTGGATGTATTATAAGTTGTTGACGGATTGTGAATTTTCATTTGGAAAAATAATGTCTAGCATATACGTAACGTATGTGTACAGTTTGACCTACTGCTCATTAGGGCTGTCTTAAATACTTCGAAGCTTCGAAGCTTCGTTCGATGGCACAAGCTTCGAACATTAAAAAAAAATCGAAGTAAAAAAAAAAATTAATAAATCTAAATTCATTTTTTTTTTCGTTTTACTTCTGTGTGTGTGTGTGTGTGTGTGTGTGTGTGTGTGTGTGTGTGTGTGTGTGTGTGTGTGTGTGTGTGTGTGTGTGTGTGTGTGTGTGTGTGTGTGTGTGTGTGTGTGTGTGTGTGTGCGTGCATGGGGCCATTGGGTTGGGTCGGGGGACAAATACACTGGAGGAAAGGAACCCAGCTCAGCACTGCACAAATTATATCATCACTATTGCCTGTTTGAAGGATATCATCCTCAAACACATATATACACCACCTACACGCCTATTCTCAGTCCTTGCCCCACAATGGTGGAATGAACTACCCACCCCAGTTAGGACAGCCGAATCCCGTCCAATCTTTCGCCGTCGACTAAAGACGCACTTCTTCAACCATTATCTGAAATAAAATTTTAAAAATAAAATAAAAAAAATCTAACCCTAACTAACCTTACTGTCATGCACTTGTCCTAATAAACTAACCTACACTGTAACACGCAACACTTTGATGAATATTGTTACTCAGCTGATAAGAGTTGTATCCTTCCTGATGACCTGTCGTACAGAACTTGTAAGTCGCTTTGGATAAAAGCGTCAGCTAAATGACTAAATGTAAATGTGAATGTAAATGTCTTGTAGAATTCCACACATAAGAAAGAAAGATACTGGGATGAATAAACAAAATAGGAAATAAAATGTAGAAATGCATGCAATACATAAATAAATATGAATCTCCATATATGAAATAGAACATTTAGATAAGGTGCTACTGAGATGTTTTGGTGAGTTCTTTGTTTTTTTGTGGAAGTTGCCCTTCTTAAAAATGCATGAACATTCACTGATAATTGGTCTGTAGTGGAGTCTACAAGGTCTACATTGCCGGACCATGTAGAATCCGGACCTTGTAGACTGACATAATTCTGTGCATAGTTTAGTCTACACAGGCCATATTTCAAATAATCAAAATCTTACTTCATTCATCTTAAACATTCTTGATTTGGGGGATTGGTAGTTCCCATGAAATCTGAAGTTGTTCAAACGACAACAGCGATCCACCTTGAATTAAATCACACAGCCGTCTTGGCTGCGTCACAGTCACGAAAGGGGCTACTTAATTCATTAATCCAATGCACTTTAATCCAATCCAAGTGCTGTACAAGTCCCACAACATAAAAAAAAAAAAAAAAAAAAACGTATTAAAAATTAAGATTTTTTTTTAATTCGAAGCTTCGAATTAAAAGAATTCGAAGGTCAGCCCTACTGCTCATTTCATATTGCAACAAAAACTTCAATAAACAAAGTAAAAAAAAGTTTAAATTAAAAAAAAAGGGCGATACGTTTTGTTAATGTAATCTACTTGCACAGATGTATGTTATATAGCCTAGTACTATTCTTACTGGATTAAACATACATTTAAACAATTCCATCTTTTGTGGTGGATCAACATAATTCACCCACGGAACTATGTGTTGGGGATAAGGGTTCCGCACGGACCATATTGTTTGTTACTTTCCTGTCTGCAAACTAGTTCCTGCTAGCAACTTAGCAGTGTTGACGTTGAGTTGATGTTTAGCGTTGTCTTTCGACACCGCGCCTCAGACTCCTGTCCTTCGGCACTACACTTTCATGATTATGAATATGTAATGAACCGGTAACCGGCCCATGCCTACTGTATAGTGAAAGTCACAAAATAACAATCTGTATCAGTCAAAGTCACAAATAACAATCTGTATGGTCAAATTCACAAATAACAATCTGTATGGTCAAATTCACAAATAACAATCTGTATAAGTTAAAGTCACAAATAACAATGTGTATAGTCAAAGTCACAAATAACAATCTGTATAGTCAAAGTCACAAAATAACAATCTGTATCAGTCAAAGTCACAAATAACAATCTGTATGGTCAAATTCACAAATAACAATGTGTATAGTCAAAGTCACAAATAACAATGTGTATAGTCAAAGTCACAAATAACAATCTGTATAGTCAAAGTCACAAATAACAATCTGTATGGTCAAAGTCACAAATAACAATCTGTATAGTCAAAGTCACAAATAACAATCTGTATAAGTCAAAGTCACAAATAACAATCTGTATAGTCAAAGTCACAAATAATCTGTATAGTCAAAGTCACAAATAACAATCTGTATAGTCAAAGTCACAAATAACAATCTGTATAGTCAAAGTCACAAATAACAATCTGTATGGTCAAACTAAAGTCACAAATAACAATCTGTATACCGTAGTCAAAGTCACAAATAACAATTTGTATCTTAGTCAAAGTCACAAATAACAATCTGTATAGTCAAAGTCACAAATAACAATCTGTATAGTCAAAGTCACAAATAACAATCTGTATAGTCAAAGTCATGCCTCTAAGAGGAGTTAATAACAATCTGTATAGTCATAGACATGCCTCAAAGAGTTAATAACAATCTGTATAGTCATAGACATGCCTCAAAGAGTTAATAACAATCTGTATAGTCAAAGTCATGCCTCCAAGAGTTAACCATAATAAAAACGTTTTAGATAAATGGAGGGGATCTGTAATGGTGCAATAACTCACAAAAAGATTAAAAACTAAAACACTGCACAAGGCCACATATGGTGGAGTCTTGCAAAGCATTGAAACTCAAATTGGATGCAATAATTCTTGTCAACATCTTGCAATGAGTCACAACAGACTAAAAATATATTTCAGGGTTGACACTACAGAATGGAAAAGCTAAGAATAATGAAGATTGAATCCAATTAAGACATCCTTTCTTCACCGCGCCAAGAACATCTTGAGGACAGTCTCCCAACATGCAGTTTATCACAGTGCCTTGTCTGACCCTGTGATTTCATCTCAGAGTTATTTTAAAACCTCAGTCATGCCTTCAGTTTCAAAACACAGTTCCTATTCATCCGGGGGCAAAATGGTCTCCTATCTTCAAGGATTGAACTAATACACAGGCTGTGTTTCAGAATGTATTTGACAAATATGGATACATGGGACAAATCTGTCATTGTAGTTCAATGTCATTAGCGTCAGCTAAATGACTAAATGTAAATGTAAATGTAGTTGTAGCCTTAAGTTTAAGTTTATTTAATTTTCTTTACGCAGGGACAGTGCACATTAATAAACATCTTCACTTTCCACATCAATGTATAAATGTGTCAGAATTAGCTAATGAGCTAGTTTTCATCTGTAGTCCCTGCCTACCATGCATGTCTTTATGGTGTGGGGGGAAACCGGAGTACCTGGAGGAAACCCACGTCAACACAGGGAGAACATGCAAACTCCACACAGAAAGGCCCCCTGCTGGGGTTCAAACCCAGGACCTTCTTGCTGTGAGGCAGCAGTGCTAACCACTGTGAACCCAGGACCTTCTTGCTGTGAGGCAGCAGTGCTAACCACTGTGAACCCAGGACCTTCTAGCTGTGAGGCAGCAGTGCTAACCACTGTGAACCCAGGACCTTCTTGCTGTGAGGCAGCAGTGCTAACCACTGTGAACCCAGGACCTTCTTGCTGTGAGGCAGCAGTGCTAACCACTGTGAACCCAGGACCTTCTAGCTGTGAGGCAGCAGTGCTAACCACTGTGAACCCAGGACCTTCTTGCTGTGAGGCAGCAGTGCTAACCACTGTGAACCAGGGTTAGAAATTAACATTTTTTTTCAAGGGCTTTTTTTGCCCCCCTTAATTGATTTTCGGGGGCTTTTTTTTGTATTTCGGGGGCACTGAATTTTTATGATAAATGGTAGGGGTGGGACAGTTCGTATCACGATTTTGGGGTCACGGTTTTCAGTTCGATATATGTTAATTTTTATAAAAAAAAAATGTAACACTCAAATCTAAACATGCTTCTCATTTATTAAAAATAAAATAAAAGGTTTACAGTGTTTACAGCCTTAAATAATGTTTGGCACACAAAGACCGAACTGACTGAAAAATATAGGCTACATTTGTCAAAGTATTAACTTAGTGCAAACAAACAATATGCTCAGCCAGCACTAGACTTTCCTTTCTTTAATATAAACACACAAAAACAATGTCAACCATGTTTAAATTCCCTGATTGTCAGTTCTTAATGGAAAGATTCGTTTTCTGCTTGAAATTATTATGTTTCTGTCTACATTTATTTAGACTAACATTATTTAAATATTGAGTGCAACTGTGGTGGATTACGTAATTCGGTGAGTTGGAACTATCTATGGGTTGGCGCCGGGTCCCCACGGACATTTTATCGTCACGGACCACCAGCTCAGGCAATGTTATCAGCTCCGGAGACGTTCATAACATCAACATGCAGTGGAAAAGCGGCAATAGTCCAGGTTGGAGTTAGTAAAACACAGTTGTATGTTAGCCTTCTTGGATGTTGAATAAACGCCTATCATTGTCTTTAAACACCCCGCCTCTCAGACTCCCATTTCCTCCTCTGCTACAGTAGCTAGTAGCTACGGTGACATTTCATTGACTACAGTATTAGCTTGCGGGCTGCGTCGGGCTACCATAGTTAAAACGTGCGTTGTGTTTACAAACTCCTAACGCTATGGCAAGATGTGTGTAGGCCTATGTAATGTTAATGGCTATGTTTTTAAAGTCGTAATGAAGATTGATTTATATTGTGCGTGCCATTTTTACACAAACTGACTAGCACCTGGCAGCTGGCTGCTGCTGCCTGCAGCCAGTGCAGAACACCGGCTCCGCCAAATGATTTTTTTTTTATTTGCGCGTCATCTGAACCGTACTCCCACAGACGCTCCATTACCGGATAAATATATATATATAATTAGTAAACTGTCGGGAGCATTAAGTGCCCCCCTTAACTGATTTTCGAGGGCATTTTGTCCATTTTCAAGGGCATTATGCCCCAAGCCCCCGTTAATTTCGAACCCTGCTGTGAACCCAGGACCTTCTTGCTGTGAGGCAGCAGTGCTAACCACTCTGAACCCAGGACCTTCTTGCTGTGAGGCAGCAGTGCTAACCACTGTGAACCCAGGACCTTCTTGCTGTGAGGCAGCAGTGCTAACCACTGTGAACCCAGGACCTTCTTGCTGTGAGGCAGCAGTGCTATCCACTGTGAACCCAGGGCCTTCTTGCTGTGAGGCAGCAGTGCTAACCACTGTGAACCCAGGGCCTTCTTGCTGTGAGGCAGCAGTGCTAACCACTGTGAACCCAGGACCTTCTTGCTGTGAGGCAGCAGTGCTAACCACTGTGAACCCAGGACCTTCTTGCTGTGAGGCAGCAGTGCTAACCACTGTGAACCCAGGGCCTTCTTGCTGTGAGGCAGCAGTGCTAACCACTGTGAACCCAGGACCTTCTTGCTGTGAGGCAGCAGTGCTAACCACTGTGAACCCAGGACCTTCTTGCTGTGAGGCAGCAGTGCTAACCACTGTGAACCCAGGACCTTCTTGCTGTGAGGCAGCAGTGCTAACCACTGTGAACCCAGGGCCTTCTTGCTGTGAGGCAGCAGTGCTGCTAACCACTGTGAACCCAGGGCCTTTTTGCTGTGAGGCAGCAGTGCTAACCACTGTGAACCCAGGACCTTCTTGCTGTGCCGCCTTGAAATGTAAAGCATCAGGTAGATGATGGATTCACCCAGACTTCTACCAGCGCCCCGTCCGCTGCTGCCACATTGGTGTGAACATGATAATTGAGGAGTTTATCAGAATCGTTTACATTTTGTTGTGAACATTCATGACCCCTAGAGGATGAACCCTATTGATTTTGTTGAAGGCCAAACCTTCATTTTCCAAATGAGTATCTCAGAATCAGAATCATAAAGGTCTTTATTTGCCAAGTAGTTTTCACATACAAGGAATTTGCTTTGGTCGTTTTCGGTGCGACATTAGCGGACAGACCTTAACAGACAGATAATAAGAGGTGGAGTAAGTTTAAAACTAAGTTGAGCACAATAGAATAGAATAGAATTATGAAATACAATTAAATATAGGCCAGGGCTGTACAACTGTAAATAAAGAGGTTGAATAATATTAAATGGGATATAAACTAAATTAAATATAGCACAATAGAATATAGTACAATAAAGATAAATAGGAATAGGAATCTCCTGACCCTTAGTAGTAGTACAGTCACAAGGATGAGCTCCCCGTTTACCATGAGGACCTCACCATGTTGGACTTTATAAAAGTACTATATTACAAACTTTATAAAAGATTAATAGAAAATTAAACATAAACACCCACCCCATTTCACCCTGTGCCCCAGCTCAAAAGCCAAAAGCTGTATGACTGCTGGATCCAGCCAAATATGGAAAAATACATGGTAAGCAGTTAGCCTACTACATGAAATATGCATTCGCCATATTGCCAAATAAGTTAGTCCTTACAATAGCAGTTTTCGGTTATTTGGCCTCATGGTGGCACTATACTCATAAAACTAAAAACATGAACCACCCCACAATGACTTGTCGGCATAAGGGGTATGGTCTCAAAAGATGTCATTGTCAACCAGCTAATAGTCTTTTATAGATTTTAATGTCGGAAATCTATCATAACCAATACAAAATAAATCTATTATGTTTTTTAATAGATTATAATGACAAAAATCTATAATGACAGAAATCTAGAATCGGATATACATTCTAAAATATGTATATACATTCTAAAAATATACAGTCCGAAGATATACAGTAATCTAAATCTACTGTAAAATGTTTGTATAATTAGAATAGTCCTCCTTACTAATCTGTAAAAAAAAATGTAAAGTGTTTCACAGGAAAGCTCTGGCCTGGAGCTCTTGTACCGGGAGAGTAATTACTATGTTGGGTCAGGGAAATAAAAACAATGCTCTTTAACGCATTTTACCCTTGAAGGGAAAATACTTCAGTTTTATTTCTTTTTTTAAACGTAATCTCCCTCACACCTCAATCTCACAATAAGTCACGGGCCATTTCGCGCTGCGCAAAGCCTCTTTATCTCTCACATTTTGAAAGGGCACTTGACGCCCGACAATAGAGGCTGTAAAATCCCCGTTTGGCCAAGCGCCATGTTCGGTCGGGGTACAATGTGTGTGAAATAAAACTTAACAACCTTCAAATGTGATGTGAACTATGCAACATCGTTCCCGCTGAGCACATGGGTTTCGCGCCACGGCCTTCTTAAACAATTCACTCGTACTGCATCTAAAAGAGACGGACCTCCACCCTGAAGACAGACTACGCATTGTGCTGTCCCAGCGAACCGCAACGGCTAAGTCAATATCTATGAACATAAGACAACTGTCTCGCTGTGCTGGAAATCAAGAGCCTCGAGGCAGGAATCTGTGATGTCATGTCATCAAGAAGAGGGACACTTTGGATTCGCTCCACTGACAACTTTGTGCAGAGTTTTTGTTGGGAGCGATTGCATCCAAATTACATTTATACATTATACGATTTACGATTTTAATCGATTTTTTCTCTCTTGAAAACTAGAAACGCCAAGGAAATCATTCAAATAACCTTTGTTTTTATTTGACCCAAAAAAATTATCAAACCAAGATGAATTTCCCTATTGGGATTGAAGTGCAAACCTAACGTTCACCAATCTTCACTTAAAACAAATAAAAGGTGCCTCTTGATCATCAACAAGAATGAATTTCCCTATTAGGATTAATAAAGTGCAAATCTAACTTTTTGTAAAATAAAAGGTGATCGATTTTTAAAAAAATCAAATCGTCCTAAATCATTCATTCGAATTAATCGATCATATCGATTAATCGCCCAGCCCTACACTAGGGATGTAAAGTATACTTAGGCCTAGTCCACACTAGGGATGTAAAGGTAGGCTTAAGCCTAGTCCACACTAGGGATGTACAGGTGAAGTCTTAGGCCTAGTCCACACTAGGGATGTAAAGGTAGGCTTAGGCCTAGTCCACACTAGGGATGTAAAGTATACTTAGGCCTAAGGCTGGGCGATATATCGAGTATACTCGATGTATCGCGGCTTGTTCTACATGAGATGTAGTAAATTACTATATCGTGAACATCGAGTATATGTTGTCACGTTATTAAGCCGTTGCGGCTGAGATGAGACTTGCTTTAGTGCAGAGCTTTCCTCTCATTTCATTAGACACATACCAGCGCGGACCTTCAATGACATGCAATTGTAATTTCATTAGACACAGACCAGCGCGGACCTTCAATGACATGCAATTTAATTGACGTGAGCAATGGGCTAACGTTAGCTGCTAACTAAGTTATCCCATATTTCATATGGTTACATCCCTAGTCCACACATGTACTTTTCATATGGTTACATCCCTAGCCCACATGGGTACTTTTCATATGGTTACATCTATGTCCCAATCCGATCACGTGATTTTCCGAAGATCGGGATTTTTATTATTCTTTTTACTTATTTTTTTTATTCAACAAACATGACCATGTTCACGTCTTAAACTCATACTGAGGCCTTAGTTTTGGTTTTAAATTGCATATCATCATTCATTTATTTATTGTCACACAGAGCAGAAGAATTTTGCCAAAACAAACCAATAGTATCCAGCAGAACGACAGACCAGCCACACTCTCAGACCCAAATAATTTTTTTTATTTTTTAAATCCCAATTTCTCACATTACATTCACCCTGAATGTTGACGTTATCCAGGTGAAAAGTTAACTTCATTCAAGCGAGGCATTGCAATCCTTGACATAAATCATTTGATGTATAATTAAATCAAAGGAAACGCGTTTGGGTCTGAGAGTGTGGCTGGTCTGCCGTTCTGCAGCTGGATACTATTGGTTTGTTTTGGCAAAATTCTTCTGCTCTGTGTGACAATAAATAAATGAATAATGATATGCAATTTAAACCCAAAACTAAGGCCTCAGTATGAGTTTAAGACGTGAACATGGTCATGTTTGTTGAATAAAAAAATAAAAAGTTAAAAAATAAAAATAAAAAAATGTTTGATTGGATCATGAAAGATCGGTATCGGTAGATACTCAAAATCACATGATCGAGATCGGATCGGGAGCAAAAAAAACGTGATCGGGACATCCCTAGTTACATCCCTAGCCCACATGGGTACTTTTCATATGGTTACATCCCTAGTCCACACGGGTACTTTTCATATGGTTACATCCCTAGTCCACACGGGTACTTTTCATATGGTTACATCCCTAGCCCACATGGGTACTTTTCATATGGTTACATCCCTAGTCCACACGGGTACTTTTCATATGGTTACATCCCTAGCCCACATGGGTACTTTTCATATGGTTACATCCCTAGCCCACATGGGTACTTTTCATAATTTATGGTTACATCCCTAGTCCACACGTACACGGGTACTTTTCATATGGTTACATCCCTAGCCCACACGGGTACTTTTCATATGGTTACATCCCTAGTCCACACGTACACGGGTACTTTTCATATGGTTACATCCCTAGCCCACACGGGTACTTTTCATATGGTTACATCCCTAGTCCACACGTACACGGGTACTTTTCATATGGTTACATCCCTAGTCCACACGTACACGGGTACTTTTCATATGGTTACATCCCTAGTCCACACGTACACGGGTACTTTTGAAACCAGGGTTTTTCCTCTTTCATTTCAAAAGAGAAAGACGATCCCATCCACACCAACGGTCCGCACAACAACACTCACATGAAACGACCCGGGCGGGAGTCTTCCGGGACTTCTCCGTGGTCCTGATTGCAGAGAACATACTCCGCTTTAAAAAATATCCTTATGTAATATGTATGTGTGTGGACAGGGCCATCATTACTCATGATGTTTTCCATAAGCTCCGGTTTCACCCCGTCCACGCGAATACATCATGTATTTTTTTATTTTTATTTTTTTTAAACAGAATTCCTGAAAAATCGTCACCCTGGCAGGAGTTTTATTTGACCAAAAGCTCCGGTTTCAGTGACCTAAAGTGCGGTTTGTCTGTGGGCAAAATGCCAAGCCGCGTAGAAAAGGTTATGCCTTCAGAAACACCCGTGTACGTGCGGACAAGGGCTAATTTACGGTGGATCCCCCCCCCCCACCCCCCCCAATTTTTTTTTAAATGCTAAATCACATTGCTCTGCAATCTACTAAACTGACTTGAAATGACATTTGAAGTCATAAACAAAAATGTCTCAAATCGTGTCCCACGGGTCAGGTATCCTCACGCAGAATGAATCAAGAGGAGCAGCGGGGGCTCGACCACTAAACCCACCCCACCGTGACACGGCTCTCCCCGGGCTGCGCTGCCCTCCAGCCCTCCGGACCCCCGAGTGGCTCAAGACCGCTGTCAGCAGCTCCTTGAAGCCTTGACCTCTGTCAACAGAGGGCGGTCAATCTTGATGGGGCTGTGTGTGTGTGTGTGGGGGGGGGGGGGGGGGGGTCTGTGTTTGCGGGAGGGGGGGTCTGTGTGTGTGTGTGTGTGGGGGGGTCTGTGTGTGTGTTGGATGAAGGAGGTGTTCATTTGTTATGACTGGAACTGAATGCTGCACATAGCGGTGCCGTTGTTGCACACTCTTGAGAGCGGCCCTCGCGTATGTCTGAGTGCTGTATGGAGGACAAGGTGTTGTATGGAGGACAAGGTGCTGTATGGAGGACAAGGTGCTGTATGGAGGACAAGGTGCTGTATGGAGGACAAGGTGCTGTATGGAGGACAAGGTGTTGTATGGAGGACAAGGTGTTGTATGGAGGACAAGGTGTTGTATGGAGGACAAGGTGCTGTATGGAGGACAAGGTGTTGTATGGAGGACAAGGTGCTGTATGGAGGACAAGGTGTTGTATGGAGGACAAGGTGCTGTATGGAGGGCAAGGTGCTGTATGGAGGACAAGGTGCTGTATGGAGGACAAGGTGCTGAATGGAGGACAAGGTGTTGAATGGAGGAGACAGTGCTGAGTGTTGAATGGAGGACAAGGTGCTGAATGGAGGACACAGTGCTGAGTGTTGAATGGAGGACACAGTGCTGAATGGAGGACACAGTGCTGAATGGAGGACACAGTGCTGAATGGAGGACACAGTGCTGAGTGCCGTACGGAGGACTCTAAATATAACAATTTATTAAATAAGAATGGTTTGCTTCACTTAAAAAAAATGTTTTCGACTCTGACATGAAAATAGAATGTGGAGACTCAGACTGGCACGACTATTAGAAAATTCAAACTCATCCCTATTAAACACAAGCCCATCTCACACAGACATGTCCTCTGGTCGACAGGAGGCCTGTCCTCCCTTAGGTCCTCACGCGGGCGGGCGGGCGGGCGGCCTGCCCTCCCTCCCTCCCTCCATCCCGCTCTCTCTCCCTCCCGCCCACCCTCCCTCCGGTCCTCACGCGGCCTGCTCTCCCTCAGGTCCTCACGCGGCCTGCTCTCCCTCAGGTCCTCACGCGGCCTGCCCTCCCCCAGGTCCTCACGCTGCCTGGCCTGCCCTCCCTCAGGTCCTCACGCGGCCTGCCCTCCCTCAGGTCCTCACACGGCCTGCCCTCCCTTAGGTCCTCACGCGGCATGCCCTCAGCCTGATCACATGCTTGAGGAGCGCCAGGCTCTAATTTTAACCCAGGGGTGACAATAAAATAGCAGAATTCCAGAGATTCCACGAGGCTGCACTCTGTATCAAAGCAAAGCAGTGCTGTCAGATATTACCCTCCTGATAACAATAAAACAGACCGTCAGCTAATGGAGCCCAGGCCTGAACAGAAACATGCTAATTTCAACATCCGCTAGCAATAACAGGGGGGGGCGAGGAATTCCAAACAACCAGTATTTTCCATTTTAACTTTTTCATACTTTGGGAATGTGTATTTACAACAGAAAAACTTAACACCACATAATTTCCTGAACAAAAATAAATAGGCCTCAAATGCTAAAAGTAGGCTATTTATTATAACAACAGCATTGACTATGTCTGTACTCAGGTAGAAGTAATAATCCCCACCACCAAAATTAATATCTACCCAAATCAAAAGCCCTGGGTAGACAAATCCGTCCGTGAGGCTCTGAAAGTGCGCACATCAGCATACAACACCGGGCTGGTGACAGGCAACATGGAAGAACACAAGATGGCAAGATACAACGTCAGGAGAGCAGTAATAGAGGCAAAACGGCGTTACAGGGATAAAGTTGAACTTCAGTTTGAACAGGCTGACTCTAGAGGCATGTGGCAGGGCCTCAGAACAATGACAGACTACAAAGGAACCCCCCTCAAACTGAACAGTGACATCTCCTTAGCAAATGATCTCAACTCCTTCTATGCGAGGTTTGAGGCTGTGAATAACAACACCAGCCTACAAACCACGGCAATGGGGGGGGGGGGGTCTGCTGATGGAGACTCAGTGTTCAGGGTAACAGAGCATGAGGTGAGACGGATCTTTAAAAAAGTGGATATCAGGAAGGCAGCAGGACCGGACGGCATCCCCGGCCGCGTCCTAAAAGTCTGTGCCGACCAACTGGCCCCGGTTTTCACTGACATCTTCAACCTGTCCTTGGAACAGGCCGTCATCCCCACCTGTCTGAAGAAGTCCACCATCATCCCTGTACCCAAAAAATCTACGCCCGCTTGCCTCAACGACTACCGCCCTGTAGCCCTCACCTCCATAGCCATGAAGTGCTTTGAGAAGCTAGTGAAGGGCTACATCTGTTCCTCCCTCCCCATCAACCTGGACCCTCTGCAATTTGCATATCGCCCCAACAGGTCCACGGAGGACGCCATAGCCCATGTGCTGCACACAGCAGCATCACATCTGGACAAGAGGAAGGGGAACTATGTGAGAATGCTGTTCATCGACTACAGCTCAGCATTCAATACCATAGTCCCCTCCAAACTCATAGCCAAGCTCAGGGACCTGGGCTTGAACTATGACCTGTGCCAGTGGGTCCTGGACTTCCTGACGGGCAGACCCCAGGTGGTAAGAGCCGGCAACTGCACCTCCTCATCCATCACGCTCAACATAGGGGCCCCCCAGGGCTGTGTTCTGAGCCCCCTCCTCTACTCCCTGTACACACATGACTGCGTAGCACAGCGGAACAACAACACCATCATCAAATTTGCTGATGACACAGTAGTGGTGGGCCTGATCTCTGCCAACGACGAAAGGGCCTACCTGGAAGAGGTAGAGAACCTGTCACAGTGGTGTCAGGAGAACTGCCTCTCCCTGAACGTCAGCAAAACAAAAGAGATGATTGTGGACTTCAGGAGGTCGGGGGTCAAGGACTACAGCCCCCTCAGCATCGACGGGGCACCAGTTGAGAGAGTGAACAGTTTCAAGTACCTCGGAGCCCACATATCCGAGGACTTGTCATGGACCACACACATTGACAGTGTTGTGAAGAAGGCACGACAACGCCTCTACTTCCTCAGGCGCCTAAGGAAGTTCCAAGTCAGCCAGAAGATCCTTAGGAACTTCTACTCATGTACAATAGAGAGCATCCTGACCGGCAACATCACCTCCTGGTTTGGGAATAGCACTGCACAAGACCGTAGCAGACTACAAAGAGTGACACGTTCAGCCGAACGCACAATTAGAGGGGGGCTTCCCACCCTCCAGAACATTTACAACAAGCGGTGCAAGGGGAAGGCTAAGAGAATTATTAAGGACTCGAGCCACCCGAACAACTGCCTCTTTGAACTGCTGCCGTCAGGCAAGCGATACCGGAGTCTTATGGCGAGCACAGAAAGACTCAGAAGGAGCTTCTATCCCCAGGCCATCAGGCTGCTAAACGAACAATAATCGCTAAACGAACAATAATCACTATGCAACAACCATCAAATGCACACAGCACACACACCCACACGCACACACACACTCACTCAAACAAACAACACACTGCAGCACCCACTCTCCACACTTAGATCACACAAACACACTTACACTTTATATTTATTGATAAAGGATTTGCACTACAACTCGTACACCTACTGTGAATTGTACCTAAACTGCACCTCGTCCATTTATGCCTTGCACTATATAGTATTGTATATTAGTACACTGCACAGTATTGTATATTGTATGGTAACTACGTCTACGAACATTGTACATATGTCTAAACTGAACACTGTGACCTCTTTTTTTTTCTTCTAATTTTTACTATGTTTTTATTTCATACTTATCTTGTCATGCACAGTCTCTGGAGCGCAACAGTAAGAAGCATTTTGTACAAAAGTATTCTGTACTTCTGTATGACAACTATTAAAGAAACTTGAAAACTTGAACTTGTTAGCCTAAGTATAACAGAAAAGGTTACAAGACATGATAGCATAAAGAAAAGAGACAGAGTCTAATAACGGTGTGGCTTGTTCCCTTAGCAATCTTTAGCTATATTTAGTTACTAGGAACGAAGCGCCAGCTTCACATGCGGGCACACGTGTAAAATGTAACTCAAAACTTTTACCGAAAGTAATGTTAGCTTGGCGACCATACGTTGCTAACGTCAATAAGAGCTCAGGCTAACGTCCGCTGCGTCGCTGTCTAGCTAACGTGTTACCCTGTGGTTCGCTGTACCGCGCAGTACACGTGTAGCAGCGTGAGCTGTGATTGGTCTACCTTTGTGGGGGATGGACAGACAGACGGACAAACCCTGTTCTAGACGGCTGGCAGCCAGTGCCAGTGCCACGCCATAAAAAATTATCTAGTAAAACCTACGTTACAAGCACAAAGCAGATGTCAAACCAATGAAATAAAATCATAAACAAAGTCATTAAGCAATAGGCCTTGGCCTGGGTTTTCTCTAGTACTTAAGCATACATCTCCTGCAAAACAAATTCAGAGAAAAACAGGGACCACACGGAGATGCTCCATGTTTACTAAACACGCTTTAGTTCAGGACAATCTCAGCTGGAACACAATACATTACTAACTTCATTCGTGTGTACACACTAGGGATGTCCCCCACTAAGGATTTGGATAGTCGACTTTGTGACTGCGTGACTGTTAGCACCTAGGGCTGCATTTTAAATTTCGTTGTACCATTCTTGTGACAATGACAAAGATCATTCATTCATTCATTTGATTGGCCGAAATTTGCCGACCAGTAGACTACCCCCTCAAATACAAAAAAATACAAAATAAATAAAAAGATTATAATATATATATTTTTTTATAATTTCTTTTTGTATTCCATTTGGGCTGTGGGGGTGCTTAATGTCTGAAGGAGTCGACTGAAGGCTTCTTGTCCTCTGCAAAAGCATGCAATTGGTCCACTGATGGATACATCTTGATTTTGTCTAGTCTAGTGTGTTCATTAGATGGGTGAAATCCTCTTTCAGTGCCTCTGTGCCTGTTTTTGTAGGCAGTTAGTCTCTGGTATGCTCTTTTCTTTTGGAAAGAATGATAAAAAATATATATATTAAAAAAAAAAAAAAAAAAAAGAGAAAAAAAAAAATTGTATTCGACTAAGGTCGCTTTCACACAGGGGCTGTTTGGTCCGGACTTTCGGACCAGAATTCGATAGTCCGGTTTTTCGGGTCTGTGTGAATGCGCGTCGAACTCGGTCCGCGGACCAAGCAGGCGAACTCTAGTCCGCCTGAAAACGTAGGTCTCGGTTCGGCTTCATCGAACCAAACGCGAACCAAATATAGGAAGTGATTATTATTACCACTGCTCGCAGCACTCACTGCAAAACAAGCACACTGCATCTAATCTCTCTATCTATCTATCTATATATGTCTGTGCATCTTGGGAAGAAGGAAGAAAAAACGCGGCTTATTATTATTACCGAGGCGCGCGGCTTATTATATTATTAA
The DNA here is from genome assembly GCF_963971535.1 of Notolepis coatsorum. Classification (NCBI taxonomy): domain Eukaryota; kingdom Metazoa; phylum Chordata; class Actinopteri; order Aulopiformes; family Paralepididae; genus Notolepis; species Notolepis coatsorum. The sequence continues at coordinate 71,041,564 of NC_140166.1, read as the reverse complement.
AACAGCTACTTGTGGGCACTCATAAAAACACTGTGGTCTACAAGTTGTTTAGCGAGAGGATGGTGGTAATGTGCTTCAATAGAACAATGGATCAATGCCATGTCAAAACTCGGCTCCGCTGATCTGGAGGGCTCCGCAGTACACACACAGACACACACACACACACGGGATCGCAGCCACACACACATTTCCACTGTCCAATAGACAAGCGCCCTTTTCGACCGCGTGACATTGTTCAGAAGGTCTCGGTCCGCCTCACAGATATCTGTGTGAAAGCAGGCGAACCAAATGAAGAATGCAACAATGTTGCAACTTCACCCCCAGAACCGCACCGAGTCCACCAAAACTATATGTGAAAGCGACCTTAAGAGGTTGGCAGTCCTTTCGATCGATTAGTCGACTATTCGACTAATAGGGGTCAGCCCTAAATGTTACTATCGCTTTTAGGACAAAATATGAATCTGAAGGTGCGGCTGGGTAGCGCAGCGGACTAAGCACTCGCCTACCACCGCAGAGACTCTGGGATCTAATCCAGCTGTCAGCGGTACCTCCGGCTTGGTCAGTCGTCCCTACTAACACAATTAGCAGTGTTAGCGGGTGTGAAGCTGGTGGGGTATGTATCCTGGTCGTTGTAAACAGCGACTCCTACTGGTCGGTCGGGGCGCCTGCTCAGCAGGGAAGGGATCTGGGGGAGATAGTGTGATCCTCCCACACGTCACACTCCCCGGTGAGAGTCCTCGCTGTCAGGTGAAAAGAAGCGGCTGGCTGACTCCACATGTATCGGAGGAAGACTTCTCCCTCCCCAGGCCGACAGTAGGGGGCAAAAGCGTGCAACGACCAGGAAGGGAATTGGCATAACGACTAAATTGGGATGGGAGAAAAATACGAAAAAAAGGGGGGAGAAAAAGTAGATCAAGCAAAAGGCGGAAAGTGAGCTTAAAAGAAAGAATCTGAGAGATAGAACGGACCTAATCGTTTATTTGCCAAGGGCCTGATTTAGTGTGGTCTCTGAACCAACCAGCGAGAGGCTGTTAAGTCTTTCCTGATTAGAGCAGATGTTTCTCCTCTTGGAAACAAAAAGCTCAATCGATCTTTCAAGCCGCGTCTTTATACGTGAGCCGTCCTATAAATCAGCCACATTTCACCACATATAGACGCCCCCCCCCCAGCGGGCTGCACAGTGCCGCCGCCAGCTGACGTCATTATCCACGTCAGCCCCTAACCTGCTTTAGACTAAGGGATCGAATTTTCAAATAGTCGTGTCAGTCTCCACATTCGATTTTCATGTCAGAGTCGAAAAATATTAACATTTTTATTTATTATAATATATATATTTTTATTTATTTATTATTATTATAATTTTTATGGTGAATGGTGTCATTTTGATTTATTGAGCCGATCAACGTTCTGAAGGATTATCTGAAGTGCCTATTTATGTGCAATACCCTTTGCTTTTAATGATCCATTCTGGGGGGGGGGGGGTTAGGGTTAAGGGTTCGAATATTTTAATATTCGGTCAGTAGACAGTAGACCATTCGAAAATGATTTGGGTCAGTCATGCACATCCCTAGTGTGCAGATAGGTGCCCCAATCAGGGATGTCATGATAAGCCTTTTTTTCAGACCAAGTACGAGTACTTACATTGGTACTTGCCGATACCGAGTACCGATATTAGATTAGATTCAAAATGTATTGTCGGTATACAACGAAAAGATTGTACATGTACAGTATAACGAAAATAAGTTTGGCATCCAACCAGAGACAGTGCAAATAAAGTGTAATAGTGTAAAGTGTAACAGTAAAGTGCAATAGTAATACAGTATACAATGTACAGGTGATTAAACTGGGTCTAAAATATATAAATGAGTATTACTGAGTAATAGTGCTAATCAGATGTATGTACAGAGTTGTAGTATTAATATGTACAGTGATACAGGTATAAAGTACGAGTACAGATGAGTACTTTAATAATACCATTACAGTTCTCATCCAATATGTTTCAACAGATGTTCCTCGCTTTCTGACTGTACATGGTCAGAACAGTCAAAAGCTATGCAAAGTATATCAGTGCATAGCAATATATATTCAAAAGATGTGCCCAGCCTCCATCCTAGAATTCCCCTGGACTGGATGTTCTGAAGGGATGATATGAAAAGAAAGAATAAGTCATGACATCGTTTGCATAGCAAAACGGCATCACAGGTTAGCAAATTAATGATGTCATCAAGGTCCAATTCCAGGAAGCATTCCTGCATCCAAAAGCGTCGGCAGAGCTGGAAAAATATTTGGGAGGAGAGACACATCACTTATGAGCTCATGCCTGTGTCAAAAGTCAGGCCAGAAGAAGAAAAGTAAATCACAGCGATGCGGGTCAGAGATATACAAGTGGTGGAAGGTTAGCCGTCATAGATGCGTGTTCATCTTCCTATTGTTCATGAAATGAAATATTTAGACTAGTATCTTGTCAATAAGAGAACAAGAGACAATAATGATTGATTTTTCCACCAGCGTAGTTGGTTCCTAGTTTGAGGTCATGATCAGTCAAGTCAGTAGTTCAGAATTACTGGCCGACAAGTTATCTTGGTACTGGCTGAATAAAGACAAATCATTTTATACTTTATTGAATCAAGCCGATAATTAAACATCGACTTTTCCTGGAGCTACAAAGGATTTCAAAATGGATATTTGGGATTTGTTTGGCTGGAATCTATGCAAGGTAGCGTACTTCATTCAGCAGCAAGGACACATGGTGTCAAGATGGGGAGCGATGCAGGCAGGGACCGAAACTAAAGCCCGCCGCCCGCCAGGGGCGGTCTGTTTTTACCTTTGGCGCATGACACTTAGAGGGCTGCCCGCCGTGTGGCGTGTAGACGTGTAGTTCATAAGCAGGCCCCTAAAAATATTTGTATGCGAAGTTGCGAACGGTAAAAATCAATTACGCGCACGCTATGCGAATACAGATTATAGCCTCTCTCGTCTTTTTTTTCCTCCGCTGCGAGATCGTTAAAAAACTACAAGTCCCACATTGCACTCAAGCCAACGGTCCAATCACAGTAGAGTGAAGTGACTGGTTTCATGGGAAATAAAGCAAATGACCAATCGGAAGCTCTCATTTTTCTTGTTTACTTCCTGAAACTCCGTGATCAGGGCTCTCGTTTTCCGAGACACCAACTTATTATAGTCTCTCTTACCAATAGCAATAGATTTTAGAACACCTAGATTTATCGATAGCAATAGTAATATAACGTTAATGCAACAAAACGAATGCCTTGCTTTGTTAATCATAACGTTGATGCAGTAGCGTATGTCGGTGTGTTGGCTGTAACGGACATGACAATAACATAACGTGTACACATTAAAATTGCGATAATCTATTCTAACATTTTCAAATCGATGCAGTTGAATTTCCCCCTTAGGATCGATGCATTGTTACACCCCTACACCAAAGTCACTGGCCCACTGTGTATCTGTGTGTATAATAACTTGGCTAGCGTTATCAACAGCAGAGGTGGGCAATGGGTCCAGCTGCAGCACCGGAGTGCAAGCGATGTGATGTAATTGGCAGACTCGACTGTCAATCAATGGTCTACCTGACACGCAAACTCAAACAATGTTTCTGTACTGGAGGTGTGATTGATTGATTGATTGAAAACTTTATTAACAGATTGCAGAATGGGTACAATACAGTACAGCTCAATACACACAATTGTTAAGGGGATGCAGACCAGAGAAAGACTTTCGTTAGGCCTGCCGCGATAAGCAATAAATCGATTAATTGCCGCGATAATTAAAATGAATGCAATGATTTTGACGGGCGCGATTAATTGCTATTTGCGCGTTTGTTTTAATGAGGCGGACCCAGTGCCCCTTGTCAGTCACTGTCCATGTTGGGAGGCGGGCCGCTGGCTTTACTACAGAGCACAGCACAGGAGCTCCGTGGGGCTAACGTTACCCCTCATTGTGTCTATTCTACTAGCATTAACGTTACTCATACAAACAGAGTAAACACAGTTTTCAATCAATCAATCAATAACAACATTAACGAGACCCTCGTTGTGTCTATTCTGCTAACGCTACCTCTCATTGTGTCTATTCTACAAGCGTTAACGTTAGCTAGGCTGTCTATGCTAACGTTAACATTAGGCTAACAAGCTGTAACGTTACCAGTCGCGTCTATTTGCTAACGTTAGCATTAGGTAATAACCGGTTTAAAATGGATGGTGATTACCTCACGTTGTGTCTATTCTACTAGCATTAACGTTACTCATACAAACAATCAATAGCGAGTTATATTGATCACGCTATGTACGATAGCCATGCTAAAACGCTAGCACAACATTAGCACCTAACCGAACAACAAGCCTTAACAAGTCAGCGATCTTTTTGCGAGACTAAACTCTCCGCTCGGTGGCAAATTGTGTTGATGTCGGTTTTGTTTAATCAATAAATGAGGCAGAATACACAGTGACTGTATCCTTTGTTTATTGCACTTGTGCCTGCTGCAAACATAATGATTATGAAATCCTAGAGACGCGTCTCTATTCTGACCAATCAGTGGTCTGCAGTGTTTCACGTGACTTTTCTGGTACCCAAAGTACCTGATAATCACAACAATACTTCCGGTCCGGTCGGTGGGCTTCAAAATAAAAGTCTAAAACACAGGAAAAGACGGAGCGGTGGGCTTCAAAATAAAAGTTTTGGGAAATAAATTTCTCCAAAAAAAAATTCTCTAACCGGTCGCAATAATATCGCTTATCGCGATATTTTCGGGGGCAATTAATCGCCCAGCAAAATGTGTTATCGTGGCAGGCCTAACTTTCGTCTTGTTTACATCAGGGTCCCCCATTTCAATTAATCAGGAAAGTGTACAGTAGGAAAGTGTACAGTATTTCAATAGGCAACCCTCAAAGGATTATTTTTCTAGAAGAGCAACACAGCCAAAACAGACAGTGGAGCTGTTTGCAGATAGCAAGCATTTTGACTTATTGCGTGGTGGCGATGTCTCGCAGATAATACAACTACAAGTATGATTATATAATATATATTTTATTTTAAAAAAAATTTTATATATAAAATATATATTGGCAGGTAAGAAATATGCTTGGCGGGTAGACTCTTCCCATCTACCCGCCACTGGCCGGTGAGTCAAAAAGTTAATTTCGCTCCCTGGATGCAGGGTTTGAGAGGGAGCTGTGGTCTCTGTTGTACTGCACATAGTGAGTGAGTGAGTGAGTGAGTGAGTGAGTGAGTGAGTGAGTGAGTGAGTGAGTGAGTGAGTGAGTGAGTGAGTGAGTGAGTGAGTGAGTGAGTGAGTGGTTGAGTGAGTGAGTGAGTGAGTGAGTGAGTGAGTGAGTGAGTGAGTGAGTGAGTGAGTGAGTGAGTGAGTGAGTGAGTGAGTGAGTGAGTGAGTGCGTGCGTGAGTGAGTGAGTGAGTGCGTGAGTGCGTGAGTGCGTGAGTGAGTGAGTGAGTGAGTGAGTGAGTGAGTGAGTGAGTGAGTGAGTGAAAGAATGACTCATTATTATCGTTGACTTGTCATTATCATTATTATTATTAGAGCTTGATCAATATATCGGTCTTGGCTTATCACAGATACATAGGTATCTGCACATAATGTTGTGCGATATACTACCATTACTGGTTGGTTATTATTCATAATCATTTCCAGTGAAGCTTACTGTTGAAATGTTATGTCTCCAGTTCATTAATTCTATTGAATTACTGTTCAACTGTAAAATAAACTGCCTCCAGTACATATCTTTGTCGCAACTCTTTGATAACACACACACACACACACACACACACACACACACACACACACACAAATGCACCTTCAATAAGCAGCACGTTCTCCAACGCTGCTCAATCGAAGTCAATGGAAACATTAGACGGGGAGAGAGTCCCAGATAAATTAATGTTGAAATCATTGCGTAGGAGTGCAAAAAAAACATGCAAAAGTCCAGAGCAGGGCTGAACCAAAGCAGAACATCCAAAGTCATGTCATCACTCTCTGGTTTCCAATCTTACAGCATCCAACTTAGCTAACCTTTTTCTTTTTCCCAACCTCATGTGGGCCTAATAATTTGCCTAAACGAATCACAGAGACCTTCTGAATGGCTATTAGCGTAAGCCCTTATCGGGGAAAGATGGCAGGATAGTAGGCCAGTGGAGTTTCCTTGCCCAAGCCAGCTCTGGCTATCATACCCCTGCACTCTGCTCTCCCCCCCCCGTGGAAAGGAAGGAACTCATCCATTGTGGTCAGGATGCCTCTCACCACAAGATCCGAATCCAAACGGGAAGCTGACCAACCTGAGTAAACCAATCGGTGGAGGCTGCAAATCCCTGAAGTTAAATAACATTTAAGAAACATTTCCACCATCTGCTATCGTGTACATTTGGTGTAACCACATTAAGTGGGCAACAGCTACAAACAGCTACTGTAGCTGGCCTGGGTGAAGGATGAGGACTGCCTGCAATTGGACATAGTTATGTAACCTTACTTTACTGACTTTACAAACAATTACAAAATATTACAACTATGGGCTTAAATTGAGATTTTTTTTTTATATCGGCCCATATCGACCCTATCTAGATATCGGACCGATACCGAAAAACTGCCATATCGGCCGATATATCGTGCATCACTATATACACCCAACAACAACAGCATGTGAAACGCCTGTGTGTGAAGACGTTACAACAGGTGCTCCAGAGTGTGCCTATATTTGGTCACATTTGCGACACGAAATAAGTCCCTGCTTTTTTTTCAGGTCCAATGCATCTAACATGCTTTGCATCCTTGCCATTTCTGTGTATTCCTACGTTGCGGAAAAAACCTAAACTGACATTAGCTGCTAACGCTAACTAAGCTAACCCTGCTCAGAGGCACAGAGAAAACAGCAGGGTTCCATTAGTGAGGGGGGGGCTGAGCCTCTCTCCCTCTCTCTATGTTCAATGATTTTAAGTAGCAAAATGTTACACTATAAAAACAAACTGGATAGTTGATGATAAAATAAACATTTAACTTCATTAGATTAAATAAGCCATTGGGCTTTTGTGTGCGTGTTCGCATCCCATCTCTGGTCTTTGGACCATGTACTGAGGAGTACTGAGGATGGCCAGATAATGTTGATATTTAAACATAGAAAATATAATACATCATGCGATCCGGATATGGCGTGAAACACAAAAAAAAAATTCTAACCCGCATAAATGGCATAACCACACTCCCTTATTCAATAACAATGCACTCCTGATTGGAAAACGACCTATAAGATTCCCTAGATGGGAAAAGCAAGGAATACATACATTAGGAGATGTTTTCAACAAACAGGGTATTTGTAGTTATGATGAAATACAAAAAAAATGTAATCTCACCGGCTCCACATATTATTTTTACGCACAGTTATTGTTATGTTTGAAGGCTCACGGTGTTCCATTAAGGATACCAATTGTACACCACAGATACCACAAATTCTTCTATGAAAGAGAGACATCGAGAGGTTTTGTATCAGATTTTTATCATCAATTACTAACGTCCTCGTATGAAACCCTCCACCTAGACTCAGTCTGGAGGAGGGATATACCAGACCTGGAAAAAGATTTTGATTGGCAAGAAGCCTGGGCAAATGTTCGACTTGCATCAAGGAACCCGGACCATCAACAAATCAATCTTAACTATATTCATAGGACATACTTGACTCCTATAAGACTGAACAGAATGGGTCTTAAACAAGACTCCAAATGCTCCTTAAGTACAAATTGGGACGAGGGGACATTTATGCACATGTACTGGGACTGCCCACCAGTTAAGATATTCTGGAAAGAAGTGACCCAGCAATTATCAAATCTCTTAACTCTGAATATACCTGTACACCCCTCTATATTACTGCTGAATGATGTTTTTGAGTGTGCAGTATCTATACAGCTAAAGAGATTGGTTTTATCTGGTATCACAGTGGCTAAAAAGCTGATAGCATCATGATGGTTTCAACCTGAAAAAATGTGCCGGAAGGTCTGGATTCTTACATATCTCGATGTGATTTATCTAGAAATATCTACAGCAAGAATTTTGGGTCTCAATGAATCCAAAATGTCAATGTGGTTAGAAGTGGTGGAGAGAATAAAAGCTAGCATATAATGGTAGGGTCTGGTTAGGAGCGAATGATAATGGATGGATTATCCATTGGGGGGTCCAAGGGGGGGTGCGAGCAAGAGCATATGTGTGTAGGGTAATAGATAGCAGGTATTAGGGGTATATCTTGTATAAGACATTTATCTAAATGGTGATTTCATTGGATGTGCACTGTTAATTAATGCTTGTATATCTAATCTTGTGTTGTCATGTTTGTTTATGTTTGTTTAAAAAATACAAAAAAAAATACAAAAAAAAAATTCAAAAAAAATATAATACATAAATGTATGCATGATCATGCAACATAAAAAAATTGTTGTAGGAGCGGTTTGGGAGAGGGAGGTAGGGAGGGGTTTAAGGCTGTGTGTTGTGAGTTCCAAAAAATGGAACTTAGTTATTTCAAGCTCAATATATCAAAACGTGGCACTTTACAGTGAATATGTCTATTTGTATTAAAAACAATAGATTGTTTTTCATTTAAATGTCTGGAAGAGTTCAAAAATAAAAATGTCAAATTATATTTTCGTTGCCTTTTTTTAGTTGATCTAAATGTTACCGATTGGCATTATGATATCGTCTCATATCGATCGCAGGCACCTGAATCGAATCGTATCGTGGCAGACTTTGTGATATCGGCAAATATTGTATCGTCGTTGTCCAAAGAATCGATATCGTATCATATCGTGATGAAACTGGTGATTCCCACCCCTACTCAACACCATATCTCATTATGCGGATGATGTGCTTTTGTACTCAGCAAATATAGCCCTGTACATACAGTAACAGTAGCAGCGTTTCCGTTAGCCGGTAATTACCGGTTTTTGACCGGCAAAATCTGTTGAAGTCCGACATATTTAATCTCTCCGGTCATAATGTCCGGTGAAAATAATTCCCTCTAAACACAATTAGATTATTTGAATTGTATTAAAATAGGCTAAAATTAAATAGCCTATGCGATGAACGAAACAAACAATCATTAAGCAGCCGGTCTAATAATGACATTGTCTTGTCAGCGCGAGCTGGCTGCTGATATATTTGCGAGAAGCATCCATCTGCCGGCCGGCAGGGTGCAGTACTCCAATTCAGCCATTGGCAATTCAGCTGTTGGGTGGGGGCGCTGCTGAGCGGTTTCCAGACCGGACCTAAAAACACTGCTGCTCCATGCTTCACGTAAATATATCAGCAGCCAGCTCGCGCTGACAACAGAATGTCATTATTAGACCGGCTGCTTGGTGAAGCAACAATGAAACAAATGATTGTTTCGTTCATCGCATAGGCTATTTAATTTTAGCCTATTTTAATACAATTCAAATAATCAAATTGTGTTTAGAGGGAATTATTTTCACCGGACATTATGACCAGCACCAAGTCGTTGGGAGGTGGAGATATAAATCACGCAAACCCACGATAATGTTCAGTTCTTCGCTTGATATAATTAATATAAATGTCCAATATAACGGAATTCGTTAGCTCATACAAATGTGATTATAACAGACTGCTGTTTATTAAGGTCGGGCAGACTGCCCACCGACACCTCAAGTCGGCAGCAGCACGAAGTCTCGAGGGACTTATTTTATTTGGAATATATTAATGACTGTATATACGCAAAAGTAGCCTAGTTTTAAGTTAAAATATTATAAATGCCTTGATGATGTCATTCTTTATATAGGCATATCAATTGTTTTTAAGCTCAATAAACTCTGACCGGAATTTATCCCATTTGTCCGGTAGATTGAAATCTACCGGACACTCAGACCTGCAAAAAAAAAATCTAACGGAAACCCTGAACAGTAGGACTCCAGATATTCCCCCCCAGGTTCACTTTTAGGATATAAAATCAATTGGACTAAGTCGACTCTAATCCCACTAAAACCCACAGCCCGCTTTCCATTATCAGTTTTACTTATTTGTATCTAAAAAAAACATATCCAAACTGCAACGATATTATCAAGAACAATGATATGTGATTGATATGTTAACTTAGAATGCATAAAGAAGAATCTGTCAGGCCGTTAATCACTCCATCAAAGGATGCAGAGCCAGATTTCCAACGTTGTGGTAGAGGCCCAACTCAAGGAAAGTGAGGACATCATTGAGGACATGGTGTCTGCAGTTCATTAGAGGTGCGCTTTCCGCCAAGGGGACATCATCCGGCACACATCTGTAAGATTTATGTCAAATGATCACGTCCTCCTCACAACAGAACAAGGATTCTTTCATCCCTTTGAGGATAATTAGTTAATTAATGATTAATTTGTTTATTCTAATTTAGTGTCCAATTGACGTATGCCTTTTAGACCCGGTGTCATATATCTCTGTGTTAGTAGGTCCCATCTTCACTCTGAGAAGCTCTGTCATATGACACAAATATAATAAAAGAAATCTGATTTTCAATTTAGACATCCTACTGACTAATGGGTCAGAAGATAGGCTCATTTTGAATATTTTGGCCTGCTGGTGGCGCTAGAGGAAAGGACATGGGGTCACCAAAATCAATAGGTTTCTTTCTCTTGCGATAATAAACGTGCACAGCAAATTCAATGGCCATTACTTTTGAAGATGCGTTGTTCGGACAAACATAGTAAACCAGCCATCCCTAGAGCCCCTTCGCTAGTGGGGCAAAAAAATTATAAACTAAGTAATATTTCTGCAACAGCTTCCCAAAAAGCTCAAGATTCTGTAGCATTTTGTGTTCATGACTGAATTCCTGATTCTATCAGTCCAATCCGTGATTTCCACAAAACTGAAAATAGTTTATAATATAATTATGGCCTCACTGCTGGTAAGAAAGAAGTGTGGCTTATGACGAGTCATAAAACCAACAATACCACCTGACAAAGACGGCAAGGTATATTTCACATCTACAATGGGATCAACAGCTGCAACAAACAAGGAAAAGCAAACTTGTCAAAACATAAGCTACTAGTGATGCACCGATGTGAAAATTGTGGCCGATACCGATAACCGATATTAATATTGCTGTTCTGGCCGATACCGATATTTACAGATGTCGATATCTCTGTATAGAAAACACTTTATGATAATCAAATAAAAAGATATTTTCCAAAACGATTTTTTTTTTTTACTTTTGTAATTTATTTTCAGAAATGACTGATATTTTTAAACAATTTAAGACCAAAACATGTTAAATAAAAATAAATATTTAAATAAAAATATTTTTTTATAAAGGATACAAGTGTGTCCCCAATTCACACTATGGATAAGCCAACCCTGAGTATTCTCAATAGACATCTAACTCTAGGGCTGTCTTAAATACTTCGAAGCTTCGTTCGATGGCACGAGCTTCGAACATAAAAAAAATAAAAAATTAAAAATGTGCCTCCAAAATCTTGCGCCTCCATTCCAATGAAACGAAAGTAAGCAGCGCCTCGACTCCACCTCTCTACAACAAGCACATGGAGATTATCTGTGTTGAAAACAACAAGGACTTGTGCAGCAGACATGTCGACGAAGAAGTCATCAGACGTGTGGTTACACTTTAAAAAATGCAAAGTGCCAGATATGCCAGAAGAAAATGGCATATCACAACTCTACAACAACTTTGTCAAATCACCTAAAAAACGTAAGTATCGTTGTACACGACGGCGACGCCACACAAAACATTAACACTTTGGTTGCCTTGGGTTAAATTAATGATATACCATAGATTGCCAGCGCTATTTGTCTATGGAGAAAGTCCCCTTCTTTGCAGGGCTATAACTTTTTAAATTCTATTGCTACATTGCCATTATTAGGGCCCATTCAAAGTCCTATATGTATTGTTCATTGTGTAGCAACGTTAAACTTTTTCATTCACATATTCATAGTAAAGTATGGTCTAATGTATAAGTATGTTTTCATCTCTTTCTGCAGCTTTCTCCAGAACGTGATATATAGCCCCAAATGCATTATATTGATGATGAAATACAGTTTGATGGCAATCAGCGCGATATAAAAAATTCCAACTAGACGTACTTCTAGAAGTTACTACACGTCATCTGATGTTGACCGGATGGGCGAGGGGGCGTTTATAATTCCGTGGGCAGCGTTATACCAATCATCTAATGTGGGTCAAATGTTGATAATAGCAGTTAGTATCTAAGACGGTAACGTTACACGCTAAAACTCACCCCAGTCTCCGCGCGCCGTTGGGCGATCATCGTCGAGTAGAAATTTTATCATTATGGGATATATTTTTACCCGGTCCATCTCCAGCTTGTATAATGGTATATACGTCCAAATCATGTTGTTTATCGAGTTATTGCCAATCGATCACCGTGTAGCGTGACGAGCCAGAGTCCCATGAACCATAGCGAGCGCCCGGAAGTACTACGGTCGCCATGACAACCTCTATTCAATATCCTGTGTGGCGATTGCGCCGATCGGCCACCAGATGGCGCTCCTGAACCGCCAGAGAGCTCAGTGGGTCCTGCTGGTGGATCTCAGGCCAGCGGAGGGGGAATATGAATCCGATCGCAGATTTTTGAAATATTGATATAAGGACGCTGTACAGCGTCCCCCGGCAACTTTAGCATGGCCAGCAAAGACGTGAAAAGACGTGTCCCGGCAGTCAAAGTGTTAATAAGGCTATGCCTATGCTGCTATGACTAATGTGTTACCAAGTTGGCTAATTTAATTGTAATTGTTACGAAGGATCAGATTAAACCGAATATATATATTTACTACTTGATATATATTGCATAATATTTGTATATCGTTTGATATCCCTTGTGTATTCCTTGTACATATACACGGAATATCCCTTTAACCCAGTACAGACCATAATATTTCGTTCTCCTATTGGACAGCGGTCCCCTAGGCGCCATTGCCATACCCCCAGGGTCTAGTTCAAAGTCACCGTCAAAGACATGCCTGGGCATGAACGGCTCTGCGCAAGGATACGAGACAGGAATAGGGCTGGGACTAGTTTGTTCACCTAACGTATAAATACGGCGCAGGTGAATACAGAAGTATGTTACCCAATAAGTTGAAGCCTCACCCACAATACAACGTGCGGTGAAGTATGGCCTGTTTGGCCCCAAATAGAGCATTGAGACCGCGTGCGAATTAATAACTGAAGTGTCAGAGTTTAACGCTGTACCGTCGAGTTCGACCTATTCTATTAATTCAGTAATAGTCTATTTATGTATAGTGTATCGTGCGGCTATCGTTCTACAGTGACCAGCATCACCAACGTTTCCTCGTACCAGCTAGTGTGCTTATAGCAGGCTGGGCTGCTTACCCTGGCGCTTTCACCCGAGGAGCCCTAGACGAGGACCGTGTGGACATGTACACTGGATAATCTACCCGACGACTACATAGCCCTTTTCGGCTGGATTATATTTGCTTTGGTCCTGTAATTGATGGAGCGGAGAATCGCCTACACCCACAATTGTGTGGGATTTACCCTGTGAGGAGCAACGTCGAGCCCGCCTCTCAGAAGCCTGAGGCTGGCTAGCTTTCTTCCATGCGGAGCTGCATGCCACGGAGAACAGCTGTATTCGTCTGCGGATCAAGAGATTATTGCACCGTCTCCTGTACTTGGAGTCTCTCTAGTCATCGTTGACCCAAACTCTACTACCGACAAATCCTCTCCCCTTGCTGGCTTACAACCGGAGGGACCCTACCAGTATCCCGCTACCTTACTAGAGTACCATAGATATAATTCCTAAGATTCAGGTTGTATTTATTATCTCCTGCGTAATATGAGAATGGACATACGTTATTGATTTGCCTACGCACATTCCTTTGCCTTATAAGCGCATCCAAAGTAAAGTATTGTTATATATACTATCATTGCTGCTAATAAATATTCTTAAACCCAGTTTTGTGTGGAACCGAGTCATTGTGGGAAGTGTTCATCTAAAGATACCTGTGTACTGTATGGCCAGTAGTAATGTACATAAGACAGTAGTGGTTTAATGATACCATACTTATATAATACAGAATTGTACCCCTCAGTTACAGTAATCATCTGCTTTTGTAGGTGCATTGTCAGATATAATTATAAATTATAAATTAAATATAATATAATTGTTTGCTTGATAGACGAAGGTTGCAACATAATTATGTAATGTAATGTCGTTGGCTGTGAGAGCAGCCCCACTGCACCCAGGCAGTGCAGCCGAGTGAAACCTTATTGGCTGCGTCAGTCACGAAAGGGGCTACTTAATTAATTAATCCAATCCACTTTATTTATAGCACATTTAAAAAAGTTTGGGCGGCTAGGTGGTGTAGTGGGCAAGGCACTCGCCACCAATGTGGAGACGCTGGGTTCGTGTGTTCGAATCCAGCTCTCCACATTGTTTTCAGTTTAGCTGGTCGTCCGCAGTAGTACACATTGGCCGTATTACGGGGAGGGAAACTGAAGGGTGGGGATCGGGCGTTGTGGACAGCGACTCCTACAGGTCGGTTGGTGCGCCTGCGCAGTAGAATCAGGAAGTGTCGGGGGCAGCATGAGCCTCCCACGCGTTACTCCTCGCCACTGAGAGATCGAGCTGCGCAGGTGAAAAGATGCGACTGCTGTTACCTCAAGTACCGGAGGGGACTTGTGCTATGTATGACTTAGTCCACATTGCAGCCGGCTTGTGGGAGGCAAGAAACAGCGTTCGTGACAGGGGAGGGTTGAATTGGATGATACGAAATTGGGATGGGAGAAAATATAGAAAATGGGAGAAAAAGTGGATAAAAAAAAAATAAAAATAAAAAGTTTACCAAAGTGCTTTACAAGTCCCACAACATAAGATTAAAAAAATATATATATATTATTATTATTATTATTATTATTATTATTATTATATATTTTTTTTATATTTTTTTTTCTCAAAGCTTCGAATTAAAATCGAAGCTCGGCCCCGAAGCTTCGATTGCCAAAAAAAGCTTCGAAGGTCAGCCCTATCTAACTCACTTGAGTTGAGTCCAAGTCACTGTATTCTGTGAACATTGTACAACAGTTCAAAACTTTAAAGTACAGTAGTAGGCCTTAAATGGCCAAAGCCAAAAGTATTGGTATTATATCGGCGGCCGATATTATATTTTGACATCGGAACGATACCGATGTGTAAAAAAATTACCATATCTGCCGATATTATATCGGTGGCCGATATATCATGCACCACTATAAGCTACCCTGTTGATAGCATAATAGAGTTACCAAAAGTGGTAACACATTAATTGCCATTAATCAGCAATCAGTAGCATTAGTCGCTGTTGGTTTCTAAAGATTTTAAATATGCTAGCCTAATTATTATAGCAATCAAATTCCAGATGTTTTTAACCTACACATTTTTCACCATAAAATAAACAAACGACTCAAATCCAAATCTCAACTTGGACAGAATATCTTGAGCCGCTGCCTTGTGCGTTGCACGTCGTCTACGTTGCCTTGTGCGTTGCTTGTCGTCTATACCAGGGGTTCCCAAACTTTTCAGGCCGGGACCCAGAAAATAAGGCGTCAGAGAGCCGCGGCCCAATGCACATCGTCAGGCTTTTTTTTTTCTTTTCTTTTTTGCCAGGCGACCGATTTTTTAAGCCAAAATTCACTTCAATCCTATTAAGTTAGTTCAAGTTAGTTATTCATTTATATGTGCTATTTATGAGAGGGCTAACTTGTTGCAAAATAATAATGATAATAATAATAGCCTCATTAAAATACTATTGTTTGCTTCGGTTGTTTTCAGCGTTTTATGTGCATAGTCTGTTATTTAGTTTGAAATGTTCGTTGAAATAAGTAGATTTTTCGTTTTTGTTTATTTATTAAGTTAATATAAAACCATATAGTCACATTTTAGAATACAATAGAATAGAATTTTAGAATACAACTAGAAACACTGTCCTGGCCTGCTTCTAAGTTCAGTGGCCTGACAAATTTTTTTTTTTTTTTTTTTTTTTTTTAAATCATCTGGCGGCACTCCCATGGCTGCTCGCGGCCCATTTTTGGGTCGCGACCCCGACTTTGGGAACCACTGGTCTATACCTCCGTTTGATCAGACATGATGTGGAAGGATGAATAGGATAAAGAGTAGAGCTAAATTAACTCTTTTATTGAGGCTCCGTCTACAGTCTTACCTCGTGTGTCTATCTACACTGTTCCCCTATGATTTCAGTCTGGGGCTGATTCCATGTCCCGACAAGTGACATTGAGATGATAGCGCGCTCCAAAACCCTCACACATGCTGCGTGCAGTCATCACCGAAGAGGAGGCGACAGCTCAAAAACCCAGAGCCAGGAGGCCAATGTTAACCTGATAAGCACCCAATTGGGGGAACCTGCTGTCCTCGTCATAAACCGATCAATACAAACTGTAACTGTGGCCATTATATGGTTTCATCATTTATATGTTATTTCAGTTTGTAAGTGTAATATTTGAGAATGTATTTATGTTTCATTTCTTATTTTCTTTATTATTTAATTTGCTACAATTTATAATATATTCATTTTGACGTCTGGTCATATATGGTGTCCCGTTAGGCTGCTGTCGCGTTTTTACCTTTGGGACTGATTAAGACACCTGCGAGCAAGCGGCAGGGATAGTCGGAGACGAGTTGTACAGGCTCTCCTAATTCTAAGAGTGTACCACTATGTGTACCACTATCAAGACTGTTACCAAGAACAGAAGAATAAGACCCCTTTTTATGTAGCATGCAGCCAACGAGGTATTTAATGTTTGTTTGTATTTTGCTTTGCTGACGTGTTGTTTTCATACCGTGTATATTATTGTTTGTGTTGACCTGACGCGACTTATGTTTCTGTTTAAGTTTTCACGGTGGATTGGAGGTGGATTGGAGGACCAAGCCTTTAATAAACCCGTTGAAAGGAAACCACTTGTGTCTGCAGTGCTTGGAAGGAGTTACACAAACCGTATTAATGAATGTTGTGTTTCTTTTTCAAATGTAGCCAAGAGTAAAGACCCTAACCCTATCAAAACAGCAGTCAAAGTTGCCCATAATAAGGTAATTTATAGGCCTGATATTCCATAATTCAAATTGCATGTGTCCGAATGGCAAAATTCAGTACTGACAAAAAACGTGCTTAAATTTTTTGTACAGTTGATCTCAAGAAGGTGCTGAATGAGCTCAGTGAGCGACCCTGGCCAAAAGACAAGGTGTAAGCCTACCTCAGGCAACAACCCTGGCCAAAAGACAAGGTGTAAGCCTACCTATGTAATTTCTTCCTCCCACCTAAATAACATTTCAGACTTCCAAATCCACACCAAGACTAGGCGAAAACGATTTTCCATATGAGACCTTTAAAACAGAAGTTTTTACTGCTGCAAAGCTCATTGGGCTGCAATTATTATATGAGAGGTGCTATACAAATAAAGTTTACTATTGGTGCAACTGTTCACAGAACAGCCAAGTCATTTCTGGATTTGTGAGAGCCCAGCACCTTCACAGTGCTGCATATCTGGAGAAATCATTTGAGTCATGCAACATTGATAAAGACATTCTGTCTTTTACATCAAACACTTGCATGCCTGAATTCCTTCCCTTGACATGCACGGCTAATGTGAGACGCAGTCAGCAACAACACACACACAACCATCAGGAATCTGCACATGGAAGCGTTTTGTTCTCGCTAGCTTTGTTCTTGTCCTTGTTTGTTTTTTTGGTGTAGGTTTGTGCAATATTACATAAGCCGTTTCCCCCGAGTCCAGAATCCAAAAGCGTGTAGTGTACATTAAGTCACAAAGTCAGGACGGGCGACGGGGCTCTGAAAACACTTTCCTAAATCCCTTTGATACAGAGCGATATCTGTACACTGACTGTATGAGACAGACAGGGCGATATCTGTACACTGACTGTATGAGACAGACAGGGCGATATCTGTACACTGACTGTATGAGACGGGCAGCGGGGCTAATTCCTCTGTCACTTCACAATGTATTCCCATTCATCACACGCAGCAAAGCCAGAAAGAACACACAGTGCAGCCACTAGCCAATAAGAAGAAACAGCTTCCATTCCAAATAAATGACAGGGAGATAAATTAAATACGGCACCATTTATTCAATACTGCTTCCAAAAACAACAACAAAAAAACACCTGGGGGGGGTTTGCATTCCAGAGTTATACAGTTATTATGAAATTCCAAGGAGCGTGGATGTGACATAAGTCCCCAGGGAAGTGAACTACTATGGGATTTCTAGAGGATCCCCGCTAGAAGAACCTGCATAGACCAGCATCAGTTCAACACTGGTCTATGTTGCTTAGTGCTGGTGTGATGTTAGTTTAGCTGGTGACCATGCATAATACCAGCACCAAAACACAACAAGTGCTGGTGTGATGCTGGTTTAGCTCAGTGACCATGCATACCAGCACCAAAACACAACAAGTGCTGGTGTGATGCTGGTTTAGCTCAGTGACCATGCATACCAGCACCAAAACACAACAAGTGCTGGTGTGATGCTAGTTTAGCCGGTGACTGACCATGCATAATACCAGCACCAAAACACAACAAGTGCTGGTGTGATGCTAGTTTAGCCGGTGACCATGCATAATACTAGCACCAAAACACAACAAGTGCTGGTGTGATGCTAGTTTAGCTGGTGACCATGCATAATACCAGCACCAAAACACAACAAGTGCTGGTGTGATGCTAGTTTAGCCGGTGACCATGCATAATACCAGCACCAAAACACAACATATGCCGGTCTATGCTGGTTAGTGCTGCTGGTTTAACTGGTGGACCAGCATGGTCCCCAGCATACCAGCACCAAAACATAACACATGCTGGTCTTTGCTGGTATAACCAGCATGCATTATTATAGTCATGCTAGTGACCATGCTATGCTGGTCTTTGCTGGCTGCTACCCCCCCCCCCCCCCCCAAACCATTTGTGACTTCGTATAATTCATCACCACAGTACATGTATATAAATAAATAAATAAAAAATAGTCAATAGGGTGACAGCACCTTATACCATGGTCTCTGGGTGAATACTATTTTCTGATAGGCGAGCAGTGTGTGTTAAAACTGTTGTACAAGTAGTTTGTACCATTCTAAATGAATCTGCTACCCAGCCTGTAACCATAGCAACATTAGAGAGCACATGTGTCAAAGCGTACTCCTTATCAACACAGTGGCAAACACAGCCGTCTTATCAACTTGATAAACGAACGCCCAGGAAGGAAAAACACACCAATAGCAAGTGCAAAACGTTCACCAAAAATTCGCAAATGCTTTTATTTTATATTGTTAGCAAATTACTATGGTATAAGCGGATTAATCACCTTGTAGGTGTGCATTAGGCGCTTTTAAGGAACTGCGCATCGGGTGGTTCTTTGCCTCCATGTTGTGCTTTAAAACTGTTTATTACATGGCGTTTTAACATTCGCCGAAATGCTTGATTGTGATTGGTCAATAGCGCTCAGCAGCGGTCCGTTATTACTCGATAACGGACCGCTGCCAGGGGCAACCGAGCAATAATGACCGCTGTTCGCAGCTGGAGCAATCAAGCCCACTGACACACACTGCATCAGTGCAATCAGACACACCTGCCGGCTGCCGGCGATAATAATAACTTTATTTGGGCTGACAGAGCCACAGAACAACTGCGTCTGCATTTGATCTCGTCTTGTCGATGGTGTAAAATGAATTAGGTATATTGTTAGTAAGTTAGCCATGTAATAAGCGGGATAATGTATAGCTATACTCGGTCATTGTAGCAAAATAATTGACCTTCACTACGTTTAGAACACCTCGGCGAGGCGCCTCGGTATTCTAAACTACGTGTCGGTCAATTATTTTGCGACAATGACCTCGTAGCTATACATTATCCCTTACTTAATGCACACCTAGGCATACATTTTTTTATTTGTTTGGTTCCTGTTGGTTGTCAGTTAAGGCCATGGGTAGGTAGGGAATTTATTTTATTGAATTTTTTCCCACGGCGACTATGGATAGGGAATTTCTAGTGATGCATGATATATCGGCCGCCGATATAATATCGGCCGATATGGCCGTTTTTTTACACATCGGTATCGGTCCTATATCAAGATGGGGCCGATATATATATATAAAAAAAAAAAAAAAAAAAAAAAAAAAAAAATGTATTATCTTTTTTTAAATTCTTACATGTTTTGTCCTTAAATAGTTTCAAAATATCTGTCATTTCTGAAAATACGTTACAAAAGTTTTTAAAAAAATGCGTTTTGGAAAATAGCTCTTTATTTGATTATCATAAAGTGTTTTCTATACAGAGATATCGACATCGGTAAATATCGGTATCGGCCAGAACAGCAATATTAATATCGGTTATCGGTATCGGCCACAATTTTCACATCGGTGCATCACTAGGAATTTCTTTATTTAATTAAAATGTTCACAACAACATGGATGCATGTACTCTGCCAGCATGTTTAATATCCATAATACTAAAGGTTTGACTAAGATTTTTATGAAACTTTATTGTGAGAAGAAAAATTGTACTCACCTTTAAACCTTTAACTCATAAAATAAATTGGGTCGCACCTAAATCGGCAGGGTCGGTCAGAAACTGGAACCAAACTTTTTTTTTTAGGTCCTACTGATTATCTCTTATGTATCTAGTGGCAAGGTTGTAGAACAAGGATAGCTGGACAGTCTTGTTTCAATTTGACCAAGTTAGCCTATGTCTTGTGAAAGTTGGACATTTTGACCAGTTTGATTATTAGCGCCACCATCTGGCTGGTTGGTGTCATATTTGTTATGAGGCATTGATTGGCACACGAACATGCATCAGTGTGGTTGATTTGATTGGTCCGTCGACAAGAAGGTGACATTGACGTTGGTGCGCTCTGCAGCAAAAAATATTAACTTTTTCAACAGAGCGCCCAAAAAAGCACTGCTGCTAAAACGCAAGAAGCGTAGTTTGGAGGAGACGAGCGCCTGCCGCGACAATACCGCTGAAAACTAGGGCTGACCTTCGAATATTTTTATGTTGTGGGACTTGTACAGCACTTTGTTCAACTTTGTCAGTGCTGTAAAGTTTAAACCTTTTTAAATCTTAGACAAACTAAACACTTTGCTTTCATGAAATATTGTAAGCCGTCATTTGAGGCTTTATAAAAGCAGCACAATGAACACAAATCTGTCAGTGCCGAGTCAGACCTCATCTTAAATAACAAACAGCATTGCTTGTTGTAATTAACAAAGAGGCAGAGTTGATTTTGCAAAAATAATTAAATATTCGAACTTTATTTTCATATTCGAAGCCCATGCCCATCGAACGAAGCTTCGAAGTATTTAAGACAGCCCTACTGAAAACCATAGAAAAAAGGCGCAGTAGTGTTCAAAAAGGCGTCCAATGTGGTCACAGCCTAAGCCATAGTTAAGCCGTAGTTACTTTGCCACAGTTAGCCTATTTGTAATAAGAAAAGTCCTCACTGCATGATTCTAGCCTCGTGGCAGAGGAGATTCACTATACATTTTAAACATTCAAACCTTGCTCTTATTGTCTTGACTTATCTTTGTTTTTGTTATTTTCTATTTTCCTTCTGCCTGTTCCGCATCAAGTAATCTCAGTCAGCAGCACCATTGAGAAGGAGGCTCCCACCCTCCATGGTTTCTCCAGCCGGCTCCCTTGAGGGTTGAGAGTACTGTCCTGCAGTGAACTGGACCAGAATAATTCATGGATTTGGACCGACACGTCCCGATAGGAGAAAACAACATCCGGTTTCCATTGTGGAGTCCAAGTAGAGTTGGGCGACGTGCTCCATATCTATCGTCACCCTGTGAGACTGCCAATAGCCGATGCTATCGCCAATATTTCTTCTCCGGCTCTCTCATTTCCCCCACTCTCTCCCTCCCTCTCTCTCTCCATCTCTCTCTCTCTCCATCTCCTCGTGTGGACTGGGTTGACAGCGGCACACACGAGCGTATCGTGTGTCAACTAAGGCGTACGTTGAAATCTTAATTGTAGCTCAGCAAATACTTGTTTGCGTGATCTGACTGGATTGTCAAAACGTTGCAACCACAAAATACTTGGGCTTGGGGAGGTGAGAGAGAGAAATAGTGTGGTAGAGAGACATCCACTGCAACAACATTAGAGCGACCGGCGAAATGAAACTCAGCGCAGTCAAAGTCCAAAGTCCAAAACTGTTTAACCTACTCTAATCAAAATAGAATAGGTCTATATATGCTTTTATGGCATTATAAATGCTGTAGTGTTTTATCTTATTGGAAATCATGAGTCAACATATTAGGTTATTTTATGTTGAGATTGTTAAACTATTGCAAATATGAACGCAATGTTGTCAGAGCAAGGCACCTGGCGGTTAGCCTTCGGGAGGGGTGTTAGTTGGACAATGCCTAGGCTAACCGGCACTGTCCGTTTCCATTCATTGTGCTAAGCTAGGCTAACGTGCAGCCAGATAGCTTTCTACTGAACGCACAGAGAGGAAACTGGTATCTATCTTTTTGTCTCTCTCCGGAGAAGACGGTAAGCTAATTTACCAAAATGTTGGCGTGTTCCTGTAAGCGATGTGATAAATGACCTGGCGGGCCACTGAAGAAGTGGTGCCGGGTGGGCGGCTGATTGGCGCAGTGGGCAAGGCGCTCGCCTCTAGCGCAGGAGACGCTGGGTTCGAGCCCAGCTCTCTGCGTTGCTACCGGCTGGCCGGTCGTTCATACTAACACAATTGGCAAGTGTTAGAGGGTGGGAGAGCCGGTGGGTGGGGATTGGACGTTGTGGACAGCGACTCCTACAGGTCGGTTTGGTGACGCCGGTGCGGCGGAGTGCAGGAAGTAGCGGGGGCAGCGTGAGCCTCCCACGCGATACTCCTCGCCACTGAGAGCTCGAGCTGCTGCGGTGAAAAGATGCGACAGGCTGCCTCCTCGTGTACCGGACACGTGATGCAAGGCTTCTGTCCTCACTACAAGCGACCTGTGGGAGGCATAGTCTAGCAACGATCAAGACAGGGGAGGGGAGAATTGGATATACGAAATTGGGATGGGAGAAAAATTTAAAATGGGGAGAAAAAGTGGATCAAACAAAAAAGAAGTGGTGCCGGATGTTGCCCCGCGGGCCGTGAGTCGAGTCTCACTGACCGAGGAGAACTGGTTCAAGCCCATAGAACAGAGGAGGCCATAGCGTCACTCGCAGGGGGCCTGGCGGTGACCCGACGGTGACCTCTGTAGGGATCCCTGGGCTCCACTTAATGAGACACGGTGGTGTAGAAAACGTCTGCCGTCTCTAGACGACCGTCTGAACGTCCTGCGCTAATAACCGGGAAGAGGTGCTGACTGGTGTCGTGAAAATATCTCAGACCCCCCCCCCCCATATTCGAGCGTAAATTCTGAAAATCAACATCAACGTTCAAAAAGAAAGCTGATCCGACAGGGCAGATTCCTCGCTCTCCGTCCATTCATCACGCCGACGCGAGGGAAGTTATGGCTTTTGTCTGTCTTTTCTTTTTTTTCTCTCTTTTCTTTTTTCTTTCTGCGCAGAGTGAGACTGAATATGAATCCGTCCAGCCTCCTCTGGTGATGCCAGGAACATTTTGTCCCCGCTGCACAAATAAGTTGTTTGCCAGTCGGCACTGGACACATGGCTGATAGTGATAGGGGACACTTAATGAGGGCGATTATCAAAAAATCGCAAACAAATCGGTTTCATATATCTCTGCCAATATTGCAGATAACTGAACAAATGAGGTGTCTATACCCATGTTTTGAGGGTCAAAGATCACAATAACACTATCCCTAGAGTGAGCACATGTTTCTATGTATTTTGCCGATGCAAATCTGTGCCGTCAATACAAAATAATCACAATTTTACTAATTAGTTGAGTAGGAAAGCGGATACTATCATGCACCCCCTGCAAATATATTGTTAACCAGTGTTTCTAGATTGGAAACAATGTTTAGAAAATGATAGGCTGTAACGGTGTTCCATTACACATACCAATTGAACACCACAGATACCACAAATTTTTCTATGACAGAAATACATTGGGAGGTTTTGTATCAAGTTTTTATTCACAATTACTAACGTCCTCGTACGAAACCCTTCAACTAGACAATGTCTGGAGGAGGGATATACCAGACCTGGAAAATGACTTTGATTGGCAAGGAGCCTGGGCAAATGTCCGACTTACATCAAGGAACCCGGATCATCAACAAATCAATCTGAACTATATTCACAGGACATACTTGACTCCTATAAGGCTGTGCAAAATGGGGCTTATACAAAACTCCAAATGCTCCCAATGTACAAATGGGGACGAAGGAACATTTATGCACATGTATTGGGACTGCCCACCAGTTAAGGCATTCTGGGAAGATGTGTCCCAACAATTATCAATACTCGTATTTTGGAATATACCTGTACACCCCGCGGTATTGCTATTGAATGATGTTTTTGAGTTTGCAGTGAACCCACAACTAAAAAGATTGGTTTTATCGGGTATCACAGTAGCTAAAAAACTGATTGCATCACGTTGGTTTCAACCGGAAAAAATGTGCCGGAAAGTGTGGTTTCTTACATATCTTGATGTGATATATCAAGAAATATCAACAGCAAGAATTCTAGGGCTCAATGAATCCAAAATGTTAATGTGGTTAGAAGTGGTGGAGAGAATAAAAGCTAGCCTATAATGGTGATGTCTGGTTAGGAGTGAGGGATAATGGAGGTACTATCCAAGAGGGGGTCCGGGAGGGGGGGATTTGAGCTGGAGCATATGTGTGTAGGGTTTTAGAAAATAGGTATTCGGGGTATATTATATACTAACATTTATATAATTGTAACTTCGCTGGATATACACGGTATACGGTTAAAATGTTATTATTGACTATTTTTGTTTTATCCTGTTTCTGTACTTGCATATATTTTAACCACCTTTACTGAAAGTTTCATTATACATTGTGTGTTGAGTACTGACTTTTAATAAGTTTTGTTTTGCAATAATAAAAAAAATTAAAAAAAAAAAAAAAAAAAAAAAAAAAAAAAAAAAATGATAGGCTATGTTAAAAATCTGTCAGTGTCCCATATATCATTTATATGCAAATTAATGACGCCATCGTCAAAAAACGAATGTCGCTATTTCAGCCAATATTGCAAATAACTGAACAAGTAGGTTGTCTAGACCCATATTTTGAGGGTCAAAAATCATAATAAAACTATTGCCAGAATGATCACCTGTTTGTGGCGAGCTAGTATGCAAATTAGTGGCACATTTACAAAGAATAAAGCATTTTTACCAATAAAGACACATCATATTGTAGAGATGACTGAACAAAAAAAGATGTGGACTCATGTTTTGAGGGTTAAAGATAGTAATACAATTTCTGAAGCGGTCACATATATCTCTGGCATGCTTAAGTGCTGCTTTCAATGCCATTTCTTACGTAGGTCTACATGTATGTAATACGGTAAATACGTCCTCTGTTCTGGATATCTTCTTTGTTGACACAACATTAAAGTATTTTTTTCTATTTGTATTTTGTGCCCTAAACTACTAATATTCATCATCATCACTAAAACAATTGTCAAAGTCTATCTCTTCGATCTCCATCTCTTCCTCCACCTCATCACACTCGTACTCTCCATCCTCCTCATCCATGTTATTTTTTGTTATATATATACTGATGATCCTCCTCTACCAGCATGACCAACCTATATACTGATGATCCTCCTCTACCATGTCAGTCAGCATGACCAAACTCTCCATATACTGATGATCCTCCTCTACCATGTCAGCATGACCAACCTCTACTGATGATCCTCCTCTACCAGCATGACCAACATCTCCATATACTGATGATCCTCCTCTACCATGTCAGCATGACCAACCTCTACTGATGATCCTCCTAGACAGGGCTGTACGCTAAGCTTTTTCACTAGGGGCACACTTGCCCCTAAATTAGAAATTTAGGGGCAAAAAATATGTTTTAGGGGCAAATTTTTAAATAACAATTTTACCATTATAGTGCAAAAAAATATGTTCCTCCTGCCTCATTACTGTGGTCCTTTTATTTAACATTTAAGTGCTTTTGTTGTCAGGTTTATATCTTTTATAATGAACCAACTAGGGCTGGGCGATATGGCCTAAATATGATATCACGATATTTTCTGACCTTTCGGCGATACACGATACACATCACAATGTTTTTCTTTTTTACCCCAAACAATTCATTATGAGGCTTACCAAGACAGTATGAGTTTGCAAGCTAACATTAAAGACAAAATAAAATACCCATGCATTTAGTATTTTTATATTATATATTAGATTTAGATTATTGGATTATTAGATTATATATTGCATATATTTAGCAATGAGATATTATATGATTTAGATATGAAATATGATGAATTGAAAATGGGGGACCCTGATGTAAACAAGACAAAAGTCTTTTTCTGGTCTGCATCCCCTTAACAATTGTATGTATTGAGCTGTACTGTACCCATTCTGCAATATGTTAATAAAGTTTTAAATCAATCAATCAATCAATAGCATTTTAGCATTTTTATGAAACTACTGTATATTTGTATGTCTCTAAATGTTTTGATGAATTGAAAATGGAGGACCCTTATGTAAAAAAGCCGAAAGTCTTTCTCTGGTCTTCATCCTCCTGTACTGTATTGTACCCATTATGCAATCTGTTAATAAAGTTCTCATTCATTCATTCTGACGGAAAACAGAATAATTTTGATTGACAGTAGAGTCTGCCAATTACGTCACAACGCTTGCACCCGCCCTGCTGTTCTTATCACCAATCGGCAAGCGCATTAGTTTTTGACTTCCTGAATGCCCCGTGTGTTGACAACAACAAAGCTACAAACATTAGCTCCCCGCGGCCCACGAGTAGGAGACCAGTGCTCTGCAGGATGACTAAATGAGGCATAATGATTTTACCGAATGTTATAATAAAAGCCTTTCCATACATCTGTCTGATTGAAAACTTTATTAACAGACCGCGGAATGGGCATATCTCAGCACGGGCTGAGATATGAACGAGTAACGTGTGGACCAGATTGACGCGACACAAGGTTTACACAACAGCCCCCACCCCTTGTTTTATTGTATTTGTACCTGTACTACCTGCTGTCAGCTGTTTATCTCTCTCTGTGAGCTTGATTAGCTCACGTTAGCTAGCGTTAGCTCCGCGGCTAACCCTGAACTAAATCAATGACTAGGTTCTAAAGCATTTCGAGTAGTTTTCACTGCACATAGAAGCAGCCAAACAGCGGGAGAATTTCGGGAGCATATGGCCAAAACCCAGTTAGGAACCATCGATTCCCATCCCTACTACTAACTTTACTTTTCTTCATAGCTAAATCAGACAGTCTATCAGCCAGTCTATCAGAGTGAGTGCTCAGTTGATTTTCCCCGCTGATCATACCTGAGTGCTCAGCGTCATCACACGCCTTGGATCATTTAGGAGTGAAATGCGAATGCAAGGCTTGAAATCCCTACTCGCAAGCCCGCCCCCAAATATTATTTACCAATCGCAACGGCCAATTAAAGGGGCAATTTGCGACGAGATCATCGCAGCGTACAGCCCTGCTAGACCATGTCAGCATGACCATCCTCTATATACTGATGATCCTCCTCTACCATGTCAGCATGACCAACCTCTCTATATACTGATGATCCTCCTCTACCATGTCAGCATGACAAACCTCTCTATATACTGATGATCCTCCTCTACCAGCATGACCAACCTCTATATACTGATTAGGGGTGCACCGATGTATCGGTCGGGTATCGGTATCGGCCGATAAGTGCCTTGTTGACTGCAATCGGCCTATCGGCCGATAAGCTTGAATGTGCCGATGGCAGTAGCCGATAAATTCAGTCGCGTCCTGCACAACGGCGCCGCCCCCAGTCCCCCACACACACACAACACACAAGCTACTGCATCAAAGTTACTACTAAATATTCAACATTCTCTTTTGAGACTCCGCTTCAGACTCTTATCATTTGGCACTAAAAGCTAAACATTGTCACCGATATGGCTGTCCGCAACATGTCATTAATTGTGTACGCGAGGTGGTCGCTCAGTGACTACGTTAACATGAGCTAGGTTAGCTAGCATGAGCTACCGGGAGATGGAAGACTAACGTTACTGGTGAAAATGTGATTTACGTTGGAATACTCCTTTGCCAACTTGCTGTACTTTGCTTGCAGGTCTGCAGCCATTATTGCTGGATTATGAATAGCCCCAACTTTAGCCAAGGTAACGTTATGGCTAGGCCTGTCACGATAACACATTTTGCTGGCCGATTAATTGTCCCAGAAATTATTGCGATAAGTGATATTATTGCGGTTTTGAGAGAAATAATTTTTTTGAGAAATGTATTTCCCAAAAGTTTTCAATACACTTTTTTTTTTACTAATATAATGATAATAGCATAATAATGCAAGGAAACCGTTTCAAAGTGCAATAAACCTTTATTTAACATTGGAAGACATTTTAAATATCCGAAATTACTACCTAACCAATCAGATATGAGGTAGCGTCAGAAGCAGAGTAACCTCGTTCCCAGTTTTATCTCCGTGAGAGCAATGATAAAACGAGCAGAGCAATGTGTGTGGACAAGAGGCGGGTTGCTACGTTTACTGTAGGAAGGGGCTTTTAGACCCATGTTTTTATTTTTTGCTTCGAAAAGAGGGACATCCTCTCAATATGCGGGACGTGGGACATTAGGTAAAATGGCTGTGCAGTATACAACCAAAAGCGGGACACCTGGTCACCCTAACTGTGGCTCGCGTTTGTTTACTGTGGCTCGCGGATTATGTGATGGGCAAGCTACTTGGAAAATGTAGTAAGCTACACTACCAGTTACTCTCGATTAAAATATAGTTCAACAATAATCAAATAAACACAAATATATACTATCTCTATTGGAATGGAGACTTTTCAGCACAGGATAAACTAGGGATGGGCAAAAAAAAAACAGATCGATTGATCACATGATGTACTTGAGTACTCGTGGAGGAAAACGCTGTACAAAATAAACGTCTTTTCCGGTGTTTTAGACTTTGCTCTTTTATTTTGAAACCCACCGACCGGAAGTATTGTTGTTATTATCCTAGCAGAACCTATGAGCGGACAACTTGTGTCGTCCGGTTCTGTGTTTTTGAGCTAATGATAAAACAAATGTTGAGATTGTTGGTGAACAACTAACTTTAGGTTAGTTTTAACGTTAGCTACTAACGTTAGATGCAGCTACTACAGGCAATCAACGATGAGGAGGAAGCGTCATAGCATCAACGCTATATCTTTAATCTTTATTTAGCAGTCCAGTTTCTCCGGGCAGTAGCGTATAGCGTTTGTTCACGCTACATCACTACTTGGGTCTAAAAATAGCTACACTACAAAGAACGCTACTTGGTTCAAAAGGAGCGACGCTACCATCACGCTACTGAGAAATATAGTTAAGCTATGTAGCGTTGCTACTGCCCAACATACGCATGGTGTTCACAGGAGCTCCCGTGCTGTACTCTGTAGTAACGCCAGCGGCCCGCCTCCCCACACGGAGAGGTACTGGTTCCCGCCTCATTAAAACAAACACGCAAATAGCAATTAATTGCGCCCGTCAAAATCATTGCATTCATTTTCATTATTGCGCGATAAATTGATTTATTGCTTATTGCAACAGGCCTAGTTATGGCTAAACCTTTAACGTTAGTTAACGGTAGCTTTCGGTTAGCTGTTCAATGCTATTAATAACACAACCAAGCGAACCCATCACAGCTCCCCGTCAACACCCCTCTCTCGGGAAGATGGCATTTAAGAAAGTATCTGCTGTTAAAATGACACAAACATTCGTTTTGTGGCATTAACGTTATATAGTTAGTGTTACACGTTCAATAACATCAGCATATTATTTACCCGAAGATAGCAAGTAAGCAAGGCATTACTCCGTTCATAGCTCAGTTCCATTCCGTTGCTCATTCCGTACCCAACTACCCATTCTGCAATCTGTTAATAAAGTTTTCAACCAGACAAATGTATAGAAAGGCTTTGTTTTATTATAACATTTGTTGCAGTAAAATCATTGTGTCTCGTTTGGTCATCTTGTGGAGCACTGGTCGGCTGGGGAGCTAACGTATTAGCTTGTTGTGGTTCTCGCAAGCAGATCAATGGCGGCATGCCCGGAAGTAGAAAATTAATAAACGCTTGGCGATTGGTGGTAAGAACAGCAGGAGGTGGGTGCTAGCGGTAGGGATGGGTACCTTTCACATTTGAACCGATACCGGTACCGGTACCTGTGAATCGATACCGGTACCCAACGGTACCTTTTTTCGGTACTTAAAAAAAAAAAAAAAAAAAAAAAGTATTAATGTTTTTTTTTTACTTTTTTTTTTTTTTTTTTTACTTTTTTCTTTTCATGTCAACGTTCACACGCACAATATATGCTTACCTAGGATTTGACTTGATTCAACAACAAAGCAGTCGGAGCAATGACAAGCCGAAAACTGTTGAAATTTAATTTACCTACCTCAGTCGTAAAAAAAAATCCAAACTTCAAATAACTACAATTTCGACAGTTTTCGGCTTGTCATTGCTCCGACTGCTTTGTTGTTTAATCAAGTCAAATCCTAGGTAAGCATATATTGTGCGTGTGAACGTTGACATGAAAAGAAAAAAGTAAAAAAAAAAAAAAAAAAAATTATAAAAAATATTTTTTTTAATTTTTTTTTAAAAAAAAATTCGGTTTCTCACTTGATTCGATACTCGGTAGTACCGACGTGTTTCGGTTCGGTACCTCAAAAGTACCGAATTCGGTACCCATCCCTAGCTAGCGGTGTGACGTAATTGGCCGAATCGACTGTCAATCAAAATGGTTCTATTGCATTGGTTGAGAGCGCTGGTTGAGAGAATAGTATCCATCTGCAGGCCGCCAGACGATACTGGGAGAGGGATAGTGCTACATGGCATGGTGAAATTAATACCATAAACATATTTCTTGATGTTTCCTTTTTTTAAGTAAGTAAAGAGGCCTACAAATACAAACATACAAATATACAGTAGTTTCATTAAAAAAAATTACAAAAAGGAATATTAAAAAAAAAAAATTACAAATACTTATTTTTTGCCACAAATATCGATATTGGTATCGGCCGATTGTGTTAGTTGAACAATCAGTATCGGTGGCCAATTTTCATATCGGTGCATCCCTAATACTGATGATCCTCCTCTACCATGTCAGCATGACCAACATCTATACTGATGATCCTCCTTTACCAGCATGACCAACCTCTCCACATACTGGTGATCCTCATCTACCAGCATGACCAACCTCTATATACTGATGATCCTCCTCTACCATGTCAGCATGACCAACCTCTATATACTGATGATCCTCCTCTACCATGTCAGCATGACCAACCTCTATACTGATGATCCTCCTCTACCATGTCAGCATGACCAACCTCTATATACTGATGATCCTCCTCTACCATGTCAGCATGACCAACCTCTATACTTTACTGATGATCCTCCTCTACCATGTCAGCATGACCAACCTCTATACTGATGATCCTCCTCTACCATGTCAGCATGACCAACCTCTATACTGATGATCCTCCTCTACCATGTCAGCATGACCAACCTCTATACTAGGGATGCCCCGATCGATCGGCCACCGATCGTTATCGGCCGATAATCAGTATAAATATGCGATCGGTGATCGGTGATAATGCTTTATTTTCGCCGATCCGTCAAAACCGATCTCACTCGCTGTCGCTGAGTTCTGTCTCAGACACCGGGTGGTGCGGCGTCTGCTCATCCCTCCAGCCCCTCCTGCACGCATGTAAACACGGGTCTAGTAGTCTAGTGGGACGGGACACGGGAGGACGGCGTCTCCCTGAGCTAACGTTAGCTTAGCTACCGTTACAAAATGACCCAGTCAACTATTCACTTTTAGTTTAATACATGATGAGGCATTGTCTAACCGAACGGTATCTAGCCGGCCAGCTACCGATAGCTCCTGACATCAACAAACGCTCCACAAAGTCTAGTAGAGACGTGTATCTGATACCTGTTAGCTGTTAGCTGTTAGCTCACGTTAGCGCAAGTTAGTTCACTGTTCAAAACGAAATGTCCCATTGAACTAAATAATTCACTGAGGCGTTGTATTAACGTTATATATCCGGCTAGCAGTAGCTACAGATAGCTCCTGATATCAATGTCTTATAACACTGATTCGATGTGTATTCGAGCTGAGGGCATGTTGAATGTGATATGACCACAGTAACATTATACCATTAGGGTCCATCTGCAGCGCAGGAGAATCCTTGCCGTAGCTCGAGGCTACTCGAGTATAGGTCCAGGTGCAGCTCCGGAGAATCCTGGCCGTAGCTGGAGGCTACTAGAGTACACACAGACAGTGGAGCTTGTTGCGTGGTGGCGATGTCTCGCAGATAATACAAGTACAAGTCTAATTATATAATATATATATTTTATAAAAAAAAAAAAAATTATATAAAATAAAATAAAAAAGATTTTAATCAAAAACGATCGGATCGGTATCGGCCGATATGGCTCACGACGATCGGTGATCGGTATCGGTGGCAAAAAACGTGATCGGGGCATCCCTACTCTATACTGATGATCCTCCTCTACCATGTCAGCATGACCAACCTCTATATACTGATGATCCTCACCATGTCAGCATGACCAACCTCTCCAGATACCTTGATGATCCTCATCTACCAGCATGACCAACCTCTCTATATACTGATGATCCTCATCTACTTGGGGGGGATGGGGACCGGAGGGGGACTTTCATCTTGTTTGCATCGGGGTCGCCCATTTTCAATTCATGATACAGCACAGCTTGAATACATGCACACCCTGATAAATAGTTTTATTTGGTTCTAACTGGATTTCATCTCTTGTTTTTTTATATACATATAGAGTTATACCCAGAGGTTTCACCCGGAGTTTACATGGCTATGGTATGATAGAACACGAAACACCATACTGTGTTTATTGCAAACAGCGCAGGTTGACTATTGCGGGCAATACCGAACTTGCGTCCGACAGCCAATTTTTAAATGATGAGACGCTCACTATCCACACCGAGAGCCGCAAAGCACATACGATGCCGGGACGCGTAAAGATTTTCCCTAACACACTTTCAGTTCCGCGTTCGGGTTCCGCGATCTGATTGGCCACTGACGTTTCTCTCAGCGCCAATCGCGTTACGTCTAGTTCTATCACTGGTTAAGCTTGGCGACTCTTTAGAAGTTGGTTAAGGTTAGAGTTTGGTTTAGAGCAGGGCGATAGACCACCAGCCCTGATTCCAAACTCTAACCTTAACCAACTTCGAAAGAGTCGCCTAAGCTTAACCAGTGATAGAACTAGGCGTTAGCTAGCTAGCAGGCTGTTAGAGGCAGAACTAGGCGTAACGCGATTGACGCAGAGAGAAACGTCAGTGGCCAATCAGATCGCGGAACCCGAACGCGGAACTGAAAGTGTGTTAGGGAAAACCTTTACGCTGCCGGGACAGGTGCATCACCGGCACAGCTACCGCTACTCCCCCCTCATCACAGCTGCAGTCTCGCTCTCGGCGCACACCTCCACACTGTCATTTCTTATAGGCGCACCTCGCAAACTCGCTCAAATCTTGATGAGGCAAATTAGGGCTGGGCGATATGGAAAAAAATCATATCGCGATAACGATGATAATGTTATCATATTTCTCGATATCGATAATTATCGAATTGTTATAAGTATAATAAAAATAAAAAAATTATTTTTTATTTTTTTTATAAACAACAGATGTATGTTTATTTTGCAGCAATTCTTTGTCATTGCCGCCATCTTTAGTGTTACATCCCCTCACACTCCAGTACTCAGGCTGCAGCTGGTTTAAAAGCGAAAGTAAACCGGCTTCTCTGCTGGCTGTGGCTCCAGGGGAGTTGAACAGTTCTGGCTCTGCTAGTTTATTTTCGATCTTTTGGCGCTTTTTTGGTGGACAAACCACCGCACATGTGCACCGTGACTCGTGACTGGAGTCTAGTTCTGCTAGCACACATAGCCTACTGTGTACAGACGGTTTCAAACTGTATTTTAAATTAGAAAGCAAACAAAATAAATGGACAAGAGAAAAATAAATCTCAATTTGGTCAGTATTGTCATTTGGACAAGCAAAGCCATTACTTTAAGTTGCAGGCAAGAAAGACAAGTCTGTCCACTGTCTCTGGTTTTAAAACTGCCCTGTTGCAGGTCACAAAAAAAAAAAAAAAAAAAAAAAAGTTTTTCCGTTTTTTTTATTTCGATATTCGATATCGATTATTAAAATATATCGCGATATTTATCGTTATCGTTATATCGCCCAGCCCTAAGGCAAATGCCGCGTGTCTCGTCCTTGATCGGGAATGAAGAATGAAGATAACACAGATGTAAATTGTATCCACAACAACCCATAGGTTTTCATGTCACTATCAGCGGGCAAAAGGCCATCTGTGCGCAACATGTGCCCACTCGCTCGCTGTATGAATTAGGCTTGGGCGGTATCCTTTTTTTCACACCGTCAAACCTTTATGACATAATACCCCGGTGTACGGTATTTGACGGTATGACTTTCATTTTCATCAGCGGGGGGGGGGGGGGGGGGGGGCAACCCGTGTTACCAAGTAAACAAATCATCGTCAGCTCTCAGAATGGTAGTCCTGCACCGGTAGAAGCGTTAGCATCTAGCCTAGCCATGGCAGACTATTTGATTCCTTAAGGGCTAGAAATTGCCTGGGTTTTGGTCATATGCTCCCGAAATGCTCCCGTTGTTTGGCTACTTCTATGTAGGGATGGGAATCGAAAACCGGTTCCGGTTGGGAACCGGTTCCTAATTGGCCGATGCCTGGAACCGTGTGGCTCCCTTGACTTTCGATTCCCTTATCGCTGCCAGGTTTTTCCTAGTTGCGTAATAATGTTAGCGTTAGCATGTAGCCATGGCAGACTCTATTTGATTCATTAAGGGCTCGAAATTGCCTGGGTTTTGGTAATATGCTCCCGCTGTTTGGCTACTTCTATGTGCAGTGAAAACTACTTGAATGCTTTAGAACATAGTCATTGATTTAGTTTAGGGTGAGCTAAAATTAGCCGCGGAGCTATCGCTAGCTAACGTGAGCTAACGCTATTTAATCAAGCTCACAAAGAGAGATAAACAGCTGACAGCGGATAGTACAGGTACAAATACAATAAAACAGCGGGTGGGGACTGTTGTGTAAACCTTGTACTCTTTAGTTCACATATAATAAGAGCCGGATTGTTTATTTACTAAGTCTCTACTCTGAGTCCGTCAGACAGGAAGTACCATGGTGCAACATACAAATGTGTCCGTGTAGCAACACAAGCCAATACCTACAGGACAGGGGCCCGGGGAGGGAGCTCTGTGTGTCTGTGTGTGTGTGTGTGTGTGTGTGTGTGTGTGTGTGTGAGACAGAAGTCAGAGGAATAACGACTGTTATTCAATAGATTAAATTAGTTTAAGAATAAAAAAAGAAATACATTTTAAGAGAATCTCAAATACATTATTTTATTTAAGTGTAGGCTATAGTTAATGTTTTATTTTTTACAGTTTTTGTATTTTTCTGACATGGTAAATGGCTGCTTTTTTATATAGCGCTTTTATCCAAAGCGCTTTACAATTTGTTCCTTACATTTTACCCAATCACTCACACATTCACACAACGACGGCGCAGGCAACCATGCAAGGTGCCAACCTGCTCATAGGGAGCAGTTAGGGGTTAAGTGTCTTGCTCAAGGACACATCGACACGCTGCCCGGGAGGAGCGGGAATCGAACCGGGAACCTCCGGATTGCCAGACGACTGCTCTACCTCCCGAGCCACTGTCGCCCCTGACATGGGGGCTCAACAATAAATGACAATCAGAAATGTCAAGTTGCATGTTGTTATTCTAACCAGCTTAGTTCTGTTGCATTTCCAATTTATTTATTTAAATTATAAATTGATCAGGTATCGATAAGAGAATCGATAAAGAATCGAATCGATAAGCAGAATCGATAATGGAATCGTATCGATAAAATCCTATCAATTCCCATCCCTACTTCTATGTGCAGTGAAAACTACTCGAATGCTTTATAACCTAGTCATTGATTTAGTTCAGGGTAATCTAAGATTAGCCGCAGAGCTAACGCTAGTTAACGTGAGCTAACGCTAGTTATTCAAGCTCAGTAGCTCACAGAGAGAGATAAACAGCTGACAGCGGATAGTACAGGACGGTACAAATACAATAAAAAGGCGGGTGGGGGCTGTTGTGTAAACCTTGTACTCTTTAGTTCACATATAATAAGAGACGGATTATTTGCTTGCTCCACAACACACACCAACTCTCGTCACAACGCTTTACGGTATTTTCACAGCACTGTCGCAACATTACCGTAAAACGTGAACACCGTTGTGACCCACTCGCTCCACTAGACTGGTCTCGCCCTCTGCTGGCGCGTGTGTGCACTACACTCAAAACTCTGTTTCACTGTTATAGAAACTGAAGCGCATCTGTGATTTTGACGGTGACGGACGGTATTGATTTTCAATACCGTCGGGATTTCTAAATACCCTGGTATACCGTCATACCGTCATACCGCCCAAGCCTAGTATGAATACTGCCAACAATGACCCGCTTGTGTTCAGACATGATGGGCTCAGTTGGTCATTACTTAGGACTTGGGTGCTGGGAGGTTAAACTCTCCACAGAATAATGATGTTTGGACATACAGGGATTACAGGCCCTCTGATTAATGCACAGCTATGGCCGGGAGTCCAGTTCCGAAAGGGGCTCAAGAGGAGGCAGAGATCAAAATCAATACGGCGTACAACATTGCAACGGAAGAAATGCCATTCACTGAACTTAGCGGACCGCTTCCATTCATTGGGCTAAGCTAGGCTAACGTCCAGCCAGATAGTTTTCTACTGAACGCACAGAGAGGAAACTGGTATCTATATTCTTCTTGTCTCTCTCTGGAGAAGACAATAAGCTAATTTTCCAAAATGTTGGCGTGTTCCTTTTAAGTCACAGATGCTGCTTCAAAAGAAGAATGTGTTGAATGTAAACCCCACCTATAGCAATGATACGGCCTCTGCACAATTGGTCTGGGTTAGTTTGATTGATTGATTGATTGATTGATTGAACATTTTATTAACAGATTGCAGAATGGGTACAATACTGTAATTATGTGCTACTGCCACCAACTGAAAACCCTTAGTGCTTAGTGCTCAATCCCAATTCCCTTCCCTTGGACCTACCCCCTAGATTTGGAGTGCCCTCAACTGGATAGGAAATGGGACACCCATCATTACGTCATCAGTAGTAAAGTAATGTAAAGGAATTACATATTTAGTGATACATACATATATTTTGTACGCATCAACTTATTTGGTTTTTGCAGGACCTAGACATTTTACCTACAGTGTAGTTTAACATATAATAATGATAGAGACATAAGCCTATGTATGTATTGTATGTAGCAAACACAGTACTTAATTTACAGCGTAGATTCTGCCAATTGTCTACATACAATTCTTTTTTCTCTCTTTAATTTGAACTGAAATGTTGTGGAAATGACCATTTTGGAACAGTGTGCGTCTGGAGAGAAAGGAGAGTTACAGCCACACAATTCAGCATTTTTCCTCAATAGCTCTACAACACCTGCGAGTTACGAAACACCACCGGTTCTCCGTAACCGGACCGTGTCGCTCCTACATTTTGACGCGGGGACTGACGTTCTATACTCTACTGTATAGCCAAACACACATACTTTACTGTATAGCCTAACACACATACTCTACTGTAATAGCCAAACACACATACTCTATAGCCTGACACACATATACTCTACTGTATAGCTAAACACACATACTTTACTGTATAGCCTAACACACATACTCTATAGCCTGACGTATATACTCTACTGTATAGCTAAACACATATTCTATATAGCTTAGGGGTGGGGGAAAAAATCGATACGTAGTATCGCAATACTTTGCGTGGCGATACTGTATCGATACAGGGACGCCAAGTATTGATATTTAATTATTCATAAAAAATTTAAAATCCGCAATACTCAGCGTATTTAATATCGCGATACTATCGTATCGTGACACAAGTATCGCGATAGTATCGTATCGTGAGGTCTCTGGCGATTCCCACCCCTAATTTATAGCCTGACACACACATACTCTACTGAATAGCCAAACACACATACTCTACTGAAAAGCCTAACAGTAACACACACTCTAATGCAGGGGTTCCTAAAACCTTTTCATCTCGAGACCCAAATGACAAATTTGGTGTCGCCACTCTCCCTGGGATCTAGGGCTGACCTTCGATTTTAATTTGAAGCTTCGAGAAAAAAAAAAAAAAAAAATTTATATATATTTTTTTTTATCTTATGTTGTGGGACTTGTACAGCACTTTCGTAAACGTTGTTGTTTTTAAATGTGCTCTATAAATAAAGTGGGTTGGATTAATTAATTAAGTAGCCCCTTTCGTGACTGACGCATCCAACAAGGTTTCACTCGGCTGTGTGATTTAATTCAAGGTGGATCGCTGTTGTCGTTTGAACAACTTCAGATTTCATGGGAACTACCAATCCCCCAAATCAAGAATGTTTAAGATGAATGAAGTAAGATTTTGATTATTTGAAATATGGCCTGTGTAGACTAAACTATGCACAGAATTATGTCAGTCTACAAGGTCCGGATTCTACATGGTCCGGCAATGTAGACCTTGTAGACTCCACTACAGACCAATTATCAGTGAATGTTCATGCATTTTTAAGAAGGGCAACTTCCACAAAAAAACAAAGAACTCACCAAAACATCTCAGTAGCACCTTATCTAAATGTTATATTTCATATATGGAGATTCATATTTATTTATGTATTGCATGCATTTCTACATTTTATTTCCTATTTTGTTTATTCATCCCAGTATCTTTCTTTCTTATGTGTGTAATTCTACAAGGTGCGCGCACACACACACACACACACACACCTACACACACACCTACACACACCTACACACACACACACACACACGCACACACACTTACATTTAGTCATTTAGCTGACGCTTTTATCCAAAGCGACTTACAAGTTCTGTACGACAAGACAGCAAGAAGGGTACAACTCTATCAGCTGAGTAACAATGTTCATCAAAGTGTTGCGTGTTACAGTGTAGGTTAGTTTATTAGGACAAGTGCATGACAGTAAGGTTAGTCACGGTTAGATTTTTTTTTTATTTTTTTTTATCATTTCAGATAATGGTTGAAGAAGTGAGTCTTTAGTCGATGGCGAAAGATTGGACGGGATTCGGCTGTCCTAACTGGGATGGGTAGTTCACACACACACACACACACACACACACACACACACACACACACAAATCGAAGTAAAAAAAAAAAAAATGATTTTTTTTTTTTTTTAAACTTCGATTTTTTTTTTAACACTTTGGTTGTTTTGGGTTAAATTAATGATATACCATAGGTTGCCGGCTCTATTTGTCTATGGAGAAGTACCCCTTCTTTGCATGGCTATAACTTTTTAAATTCTATTGCTACATTGCCATTATTAGGGCCCATTCAAAGTCCTATATGTATTGTTCATTGTGTAGCAACGTTAAACTTTTTCATTCACATATTCATAGTAAAGTATGGTCTAATGTATAAGTATGTTTTCATCTCTTTCTGCAGCTTTCTCCAGAACGTGATCTATAGCCCCAAATGCATTATATTGATGATGCAATACAGTTTTATGGCAATCAGCGCGATATAAAAAATTCCAACTAGACGTACTTCTAGAATTTACTACACGTCATCTGATGTTGACCGGATGGGCTAGGGGGCGTTTATAATTCCGTGGGCAGCGTTATACCAATCATCTAATGTGGGTCAAATGTTGATAATAGCAGTTAATATCGAAGACGGTAACGTTACACGCTGAAACTCACCCCAGTCTCCGCGCGCCGTTGGGCGATCATCGTCGAGTTGAAATCTTATCATTATGGGATGTAAATTTACCCGGTCCATCTCCAGCTTGTATAATGGTATATACGTCCAAATCATGTTGTTTATCGAGTTATTGGCAATCGATCACTGTGTAGTGTGACGAGCCAGAGTCGCGGGACCTATAGCGAGCGCCGGAAGTACTACGGTCGTCTAGGACAACCTCTATTCAACATCCTGTTTGGCGATTGCGCCGATCGGCCACCAGATGGCGCTCCTGAACCGCCAGAGAGCTCAGTGGGTCCTGCTGGTGGATCTCAGGCCAGCGGAGGGGACATATGAATCCGATCGCAGATTTTTGAAATATTGATATAAGGACGCTGTACAGCGTCCCCCGGCAACTTGAGCATGGCCAGCAATGACGTGAAAAGACGTTTCATGGCAGTCAAAGTGTTAATGTTCGAAGCTTGTGCCATCGAATCGAACGTTCGAAGCTTCGAAGCATTTAAGACAGCCCTACTGGGATCCAAACTTAGAAAAATACATCATGAATAACATCTACTACTGATAAAGAACACAACAAACCACTAACCTTAATCACCACTCTCACTTGTCACGCCAATTAGTGGACTTAATGATTTTTTTATATATCTCATCTAGATAATGGATTTAACTATTATCATCAACTATCCAGTTGGAGAGAAAAAGACAGCCTGTCCCGTTCACTTGGGGCTGGTACTAGTAACATTATCCCCACAAAATCAACTTGAAATGAAAATGAAAGTAAAAGCTCTCACAGAGGACTGCTCTGCTCTCTGCTGTGACCTGCTCCAGGGTGACTTTAACTGTTTACTTTGGGGCCAGTTTCTTTGTGGAGTTAAAGTTTTCTACCTTGACTTGGCAAACAGGGACACATTGGACCCTATGGCAGTCACTTTTATTTGCATGTTTTGCAAACTGGAAATCAGTTTTCAACAACCCAGTGGTAATTTTTTTTAGGTATCCAAAATGCTCCTACATTGCCGCAGCCCATTGTGGCACATCCTATACTATAGCCCAAGGCTGGGATGTCGGTTCCCTCTGCCATTTCCCCAGAAAGTCTCCTCTCTGCTCGTTAGCAGTGGGTACGTCTCACACACAAACAAGGTGACTCATGAGG
This sequence comes from Notolepis coatsorum, assembly GCF_963971535.1. NCBI lineage: Eukaryota > Metazoa > Chordata > Actinopteri > Aulopiformes > Paralepididae > Notolepis > Notolepis coatsorum. The sequence goes on along the minus strand of NC_140166.1, from coordinate 71,000,376 downwards.
AGTTTTCAAGTGACAATGTCACTGTCCACGGTGCTGAACTGGACAGTGAAGAAAACTGAACTGTAAACAGTATAATTTCTCTCTCTCCAACATTCACATATCTAAGTTAGAATGGTTGTGCATTTCACTCTGCCGGGTCAGCTAGCTGCTCATTTTGGGTTGCGACCCTAAGTTTTGAAAAGGTTGCTCTACTGTATAGCCTGACACGACACACAGAGACTCTACTGTATAGCCTGACATGACACACATACTCTACTCCTGTATAGGCTAACAATTGATTGATTGAAAATTGTATCAACAGATTGCAGAATGGGTACAATATACAGTACAGCTCAATACACACAATTGTTAAGGGGATGCAGACCAGAGAAAGACTTTCGTCTTGTTTACATCAGGGTCCCCCATTTTCAATTCATCATAACCTGTCCTATATCATATACGTACGTATGTCCTATACCTGTCATATAACCTGACACATTATACTTTACTGTATAGCCTGACACAACACATTATACTCTACTGTATAGCCTGGCTGACACATACTCTAGGGCTGCTCAATTATAGACAAAAATCCTAATCATGATTAGTTCGGTCAATACTGACATCACGATTATTTAACACGATTGCTCATTGACTTTGGAAACATCACGCAGTTATTGAACTTTAAAAATATATAATTTAATGGTGGATTTCCCTGAACTTTAAATATAATTGAACTGAAAAACACAACCTGGCTCAAAGGCTTGGCCTGGCTTAAAAACATGATCACTCTCTCCAGTGGGCCAATGCAAAATGTATTGATTGATTGAAAATTGTATTAACAGATTGCAGAATGGGTACAATACACTACAGTACAGCTCAATACACACAATTGTTAAGGGGATGCAGACCAGAGAAAGACGTTCGTCTTGTTTACATCAGGGTCCCCCTGTCACCACCATAGCATGTCAGTTCAAGCATGAGGGGCTCCACATCCCTATGCTCACGCAATCCGTACAGCAGAAAGTGCAGAAAGAAGGACAGAGGGTCTGGTTAACCAAAAAAGGACGGCCTTCTCTCTCTGCGGTACACCACGCCCATCGTGTAGAAGAGCAGCACTCCCCAGCGTCCCAGGGAAAAACGAATATAGAACAACAGATCAATGACACATGTTGTGTTTATAAATAGACCGTCACAACTTGTGCAAGCGAGAGTGGAGCTATGGGTTTTTGCAAGGGAGGGACACACAAAATAGGTTCTGCAGCGACTGCGAGATGGATGGATGGGGGAAACTCACAAGAACAACCGCAACTGACCCTGCATCATGGTGCCAAAACAACAGACCCTGCATCATGGTGCCAAAACAACAGACCCTGCATCATGGTGCCAAAACAACAGACCCTGCATCATGGTGCCAAAACAACAGACCCTGCATCATGGTGCCAAAACAACTGACCCTGCATCATGGTGCCAAAACAACAGACCCTGCATCATGGTGCCAAAACAACAGACCCTGCATGGTGCCAAAACAACAGACCCTGCATCATGGTGCCAAAACAACAGACCCTGCATGGTGCCAAAACAACAGACCCTGCGTGGTGCCAAAACAACAGACCCTGCATGGTGCAGCTAAAACAACAGACCCTGCATCATGGTGCCAAAACAACAGACCCTGCATGGTGCAGCCAAAACAACAGACCCTGCATGGTGCCAAAACAACAGACCATGCATGGTGCCAAAACAACAGACCCTGCATGGTGCCAAAACAACAGACCCTGCATGGTGCCAAAACAACCGACCCTGCATGGTGCCAAAACAACTGACCCTGCATCATTGTGCCAAAACAACAGACCCTGCATCATGGTGCCAAAACAACAGACCCTGCATGGTGCCAAAACAACAGACCCTGCATCATGGTGCCAAAACAACAGACCCTGCATGGTGCCAGAAGAACAGACCCTGCATCATGGTGCCAAAACAACAGACCCTGCATGGTGCAGCCAAAACATGGTGCATGGTGCAGCCAAAACAGTAAATGAACGAAGTGCAGTGTTTGCATTCACTACTATGCGTAACGTGTGGATTCAATGAACAGACTGCAAGTGTATATCCCTGGAAAACCCTTCGGTTCTCTGCGAGCTGCGGCCAGGGAAGGAGGACAGAGGAGGGGCGCGATGATCAACAGGGACAGGATGTCACGGTTCTCTGACTCAATCCCTGAAAGTTTCAAATGATCAGGATCCTATATTGTTTTAAATACTCACTGTTAACGAGACGTGTGCCTATCGCATAGAAGTGTTTGTTGCTTCCCAGAAATGCGGCATCTTATAGCGTGTTGTTAATGAAAAGCAAGTGTTTTTATAATCGTTCAAATCTCATAGCTGGGAGGCTACGCTAAGCTAGGCGAGCTATCTGGCATCAACACAACATCCCACTCTGACGGCCTGGAGCATAAACCTCAGCAGCGTTGAGGTTTAATTCACACGTCCAGTTGTGAAACTTACCAGCCTTCTCCTGATCATATCCCACGACAATGAAATAGTCAGCCAGTCTAGCCATGTTTGCTGTTTTTTCCCCGAGATTTACCAACACAATTCAGCATTTTTCTTTCTTCAAAAGCACAGCCATGTTTGACAGAAGGAGTGCCAGTGCGCCTGCGCGCAGAGGCAAGCGACATCCATGGGCGTGGGCCCTTCTTTCCAGCCGGGTCGCGTGTATACTTTCCCCAACGGAGTTTCACTTCCGCGTTCGGTTTGCGCGATCTGATTGGCCTCTGACGTTTTTTTCAGCGCTAATCGCGTTACTCCTAACAATCGCGCCAGCAGGCTGTTACCCTTTTGAATTGATTGATTGAAAAATGTATTAACAGATTGCAGAATGGGTACAGTACAGTACAGCTCAATACATACAATGGACCTATCTCAAACCATGCCCTCTTTTCTTGATCCTCCAATCACAGCTGTCGGCTGTCGCTTACCTTGGACTTCCTCGTACAAACAAAGTTTGTCCGAGGTAAGCGACAGCTGTGATTGGAGGATCAAGAAAAGGGGCAGGGTTTGAGATAGGTCTATTGTTAAGGGGATGCAGACCAGAGAAAGACTTTCGTCTTGTTTACATCAGGGTCCCTACCCAACCCCCCCCCCCCCCCCACTGGTCTGCATCCCCTTAACAATTGTATGTATTGAGCTGTACTGTACTGTACCCATTCTGCAATCTGTTAATAAAGTTTTCAATCAATCAATCAATCAATCCCCCATTTTCAATTCATCATATGACACACACGACATACAGATAGACAGTACTGCTACATCTATAAATTTATGACATACCAGGGTGGCTACGTGGCGTAGTGGGCAAGGTGCTCGCCATGAAATCTGGAGACGCTGGGCTCGCCTGTTCGAGCCCAGCGCTCCACATTTGCTTTCAGTTTAGCTGGTCGTCCGTACTAATACACATTGGCCGTATTAGGGGGTGGGAAACTGATGGGTGGGGATCGGGCGTTGTGGACAGCGACTCCTACAGGTCGGTTGGTGCGCCTGCGCAGTAGAATCAGGAAGTGTCTGGGGCAGCGTGAGCCTCCCACGCGTTACTCCTCGCCACTGAGAGATCGAGCTGCGCAGGTGAAAAGATGCGACTGCTGTTACCTCAAGTACCGGAGGGGACTTGTGCTATGTATAACTTAGTCCACATTGCAGCCGGCTTGTGGGAGGCAAGAAACAGCGTTCGTGACAGGGGAGGGTTGAATTGGATGATACGAAATTGGGATGGGAGAAAATATAGAAAATGGGAGAAAAAGTGGATAAAAATCTTTTTTATGGCATACCAGATTTGCAAATACAGTACTGTTTGTGATACAAAAAGTGTCCAGAAAAAAAAGAGTGTATATACATTTGACAGGTATTTGTACATTGGAGGTGGGGGGGGGGGGTTGGGTAGGGGGGGGGACACTGTACCCTAACCTTAACCAACTAACCCTAACCTTAACCCTAACCTTAACCAACTAACCCTAACCCTAACCTTAACCAACTTCGAAAGAGAGCGACTTCGAAAGAGTCGCCAAGCTTAACCAGTTTGTTAGGAGTAACGCGTTTGGCGCTGAGAAAAACGTCAGTGGCCAATCAGATCGCGCAAACCGAATGCGGAAGTGAAACTCCGTTGGGGAAAATATACAGGCAGCCGGGTCCCAGTCCGTCCCACCCTGACCCCTGACCCGGAAGTAGGCCCACTCTTTTTTTGATCCACTTTTTCTCCCATTTTTTCTATATTTTCTCCCATCCCAATTTCGTATCATCCAATTCAACCCTCCCCTGTCACGAACGCTGTTTCTTGCCTCCCACAAGCCGGCTGCAATGTGGACTAAGTCATACATAGCACAAGTCCCCTCCGGTACTTGAGGTAACAGCAGTCGCATCTTTTCACCTGCGCAGCTCGATCTCTCAGTGGCGAGGAGTAACGCGTGGGAGGCTCACGCTGCCCCCGACACTTCCTGATTCTACTGCGCAGGCGCACCAACCGACCTGTAGGAGTCGCTGTCCACAATGCCCGATCCCCACCCATCAGTTTCCCACCCTCTAATACTGCAAATTGTATTAGTACGGATGACCAGCCAAACTGAAAACAATGTGGAGAGCTGGATTCGAACACGCGAACCCAGCGTCTCCACATTGGTGGCGAGTGCCTTGCCCACTACACCACCTAGCCGCCCGAAGTAGGCCCACTCTTTTGAGATCATTGGAAATCAATTTATAGAAAAAGGTCAATCAGACAGTTCAAGTTCAAGTTTCTTTATTATTTGACATGCAAAAATACAGAATACTTCACATGGAATGCTTTTTTCTGTTATGCTCCTGACCTATGAGGATCATAGGACGCTCCTTGGATCATACACATACAGCTCATTACAGTAATATTCCACAAGTATTACATTTTAGATAGTAATAATGGTACAGAGCTGTACATGCGCTTTGATGATGCATGTAGGTCTAGCCTTGAGACAAACATAATGTGTATTCACCCCCGCAAACAGACTGGCAGCCGACCTAATAGGTATCCTAATAGACAGTCTCCTCCCCACCGTATGTATATTTTTTCTCCCGCCCACCCACCCACCCACACCCTTCTAATGTACAGTCTCCTCCCCATCATATGTATATATTCTCTGTTAGGATCTATGGGTAACAGTAATGTATATTTGCATATCGTATATGTCACAAATGTAACAGTGATATATACATGTATGTCTTGTATGTCCCTATGCCATAAATGTCATGATGTCATGTATGTTGTGTATGTCATAAATGTCACTATGAATTGAAAATGGGGGACCCTGATGTAAACAAGACAAACGACTTTCTCTGGTCTGCATCCCCTTAACAATTGTGTGTATTGAGCCGTACTGTTTTCATTCATTCGTTGGTAAATGCTGTAAAAATAGGAATAGGTAGATATAGGCGAATGTGTGTGAAGGCTATTCTCAAGTTCAAGTGGAATACATCTTTCTATCTATGTCAATTAAATAATTCACGTTATATTCTCAGCGCCAACCCTGAAACCACTCATGTTCAACTTGGAGCTCCTTGTGAACGGCGGGCTGACTGTGAAACCAGAACTAATACCAATGTTCAACTTGGAGCTCCTTGTGAACGACAGGCTGACTCTGTGGACTAGTAAAATGTTTGTTTGAACTGTTTATGTCCATATGTTTTCAGTTCCTGAACTGGAATCATCCGTGAGCCCAGAGAACCATCCTCGGTTGTCTCTCACAGTCACTTCTTTTTCCTATTCATTCACTATCAGTGTGACATCACACACGTGATTAGAGGACAAGCTCAGCTCTCCTCCTGGCAGGGCACACTGGAGGAATGACATCCAATGTACAGTCCCCCCCACCCCACCTCCTCCAATGTACAGTTTCTTCGTCTGTATGTATGTATTGTATATACTCTATTTTTTTTTTTTTACTCTTTTTGTATCACAAACAGTACTGTATTTGTAAATCTGGTATGTCATAAATGTATATATGTAGCAGTACTGGGGGCGGCTGGGTGGCGCAGCGGACATTGCGCTCGTCACCAACGCAAGAGACACCGGTATCGAATCCGGCTGTCAGCGTTGCCTCTGGCATGGGCCGGCCGTCATACTGACTCAATTGGCAGAGTCAGCGGGTGGAAGTCGATGGGTGGTAGTCTGGTCGTTGTAAACAGCGACTCCAGGAAAATGGCGGGGGCAGTGTGAGCCTCCTACACGTTACTCCTCGCCAATGAGAGTCCGCGCTGGCAGGTGAAAAGATGTGACTGGCTGCCTCCACATATATCGGAGGGGAGATGTGATGGGCTCCTATCCTCCCTACGACCGGCCAGTGGGGGGCACATGCGAGCAACGATCAGGACAGGGGAGGGAGAATTGGCACGAGAGGTAAATTGGGATGGGAGAAAAATCACAGAAAAAAGGAGGAGAAAAAGTAGATTAAAAAAAAGATGTAGCAGTACTGTCTATCTGTATGTCATATATGTTATGATGAATTGAAAATGGGGGACCCTGATGTAAACAAGACGAAATTCTTTCTCTGGTCTGCATCCCCTTACCTGTTAATCTGTAGACCGTTTTCGCCTAAAGGTACATGCCTAAGTAAATGGAAGATTGCTCCACTTCTGCAAGGTCAATTTGCATGTTCTTGGTATCTAGGAACATCTAGGGACCTGGGGGTATGTATTTCCAGTGTCAGAAATATTGTGTCTGTTACTAGGCTGAGTAAATTGTAATGAAGAAAAGGAGAATATAAATTATGATTTATGATTTTTGCATCTTTGATAAAAAATGTATACGGGTAGGAGAAAATGCTCACTGAGCTCATTCACCACCTTATTGAGATCATGTGTAAAAATCTAAGCAAATGAATAAAGGGAAGATGATTAAACAGAAGGATTTGTAGATACAGTAATTAATGATAATCGATTTTAATTATAAATTCATATTTGACCTTGAACTTGACCTTGACCTTATTATGGCCAAATCATACATCTATGGATAGGGAAAATGCTCCTCTTTCCAATGGCAGGGTTGAATCTGGATTTAGACATTTCCTTGCGTTTTTTACGATAATTAGCATTTTCCGATAAATTCGTATTTCCGATAAATCGTATAAAACATCGGTAAAATGGAAATATACACTGACTACTGTTTTTGATAGGGTTATGGTCTTTACTCTTTGCTACAAAAAAAATATTTAAAAACATTAACCTCTTAACATCCAAGGGCCCACATGTGGACGATTCTTTGCCGACCTCTAGTGGCTCGGGTGTGCATTTCTTTTAATACAATATATAGATCGAATTAAAGCCCTATTTGTTGCCTGTCGATTGCCCTTTCAGGTGACAAAATCCGTTCAGCGGTTCTCGAGTTACATGCCGATATGTGAGGCGTGCCCCAAGTACGCAAAAGTACACATTACCACCCCCGACTCCCGGGGCTCTAGTTCCGTCAATCATTTGGCGACCTCGAAAATCTTGGCAGAGGGTTGTAGCCAATGAGTGTGGCTTTCCAATGATACCCCATGCTATGATAATTGGGGATCTAATACGGTCTCTATTGATCGATTTATGATCAAGAAAAGCAGGGGGTCCTATAGGGGGACCTTAAGGCTTAACAGGTTGTGTGTATTGAGCTGTACTGTATTGTAATGTACCCATTCTGCAATCTGTTAATACAATTTTCAATCAATCAAAGCTATTCACTGATCCTTGCATGAGGGGGGGGGGGCTCCCTCTATCTGTATGTCTCTCTCTCTGTCTCTCTCTCTCTCTTTCTATCTCCCCCCCTCTCTCTGCACACACACACACACACACACACACACACACACACACACACACACACACACACACACACACACACACACACACACACACACACACACACACACACACACACACACACACACACACACACACACACACACACACACACACACACACACACACACACACACACACACACCACCAGTAACACAGTCTAAAGTCAAGCCAAATATTGGATGTTTGCATGTGGTATTTGTTACTACACTAGATCCACTCAGAATGTTTTGCCAGTGGGGTGAGTAAATTAAGTTTTCTGCTCGCTTGCCAGAGAGCAGGACATGAACATCAATCTCAACAAGAATTTCTTACACAGGTTCAAACACCACACGGTTCCCAGGTCAATAAGTCACCGTGACAACCTTTCTTGGCATAATTCCATACCCCCCCCCCCGTAAACTTTACATAACGAACGCTGTGGCATGCATTTCCCGCCCAATTTACCTAAACACACCACAGCGACATACCTCCGCTCTGACTGAGCGCGTGTCATTCGCCCCTATTGACACCTGTCTCGCGGGGGGTGGGGGTGGGGGTGGCAAGCAGATGATTGCCATATAAGGAGCCCGCGAGGCAAACAACAGGATGCTGTTGTCATGGTTGCGCAATTTCTTTCTCTCCATTGAGAGAGAGTGCTGGGATTACTTGTCTGACAGAGCCAATTATCATTACAAAATGCTTACAACATATTTGCTAGCTTACAGCACATGTGTTTCACATTTCTTGTATTTATAGTGTCACAGCGTTGCAGGGGGCATGGACAAACTCAAGATGTTCTTATAGCCAGAGAGACGGAAGAAGGAGAAGGACATAATTTACAGAATGAAGTGACATTTAAGTGGTGATGTAACCACAAAGATATTTTTAAGACATTGCATTTAATGCCCGTGTTGGTTTACCGACACAATTGATTGTATAGACATCATTTGCGTTGAAATGTCTACCCTGAAACCTGATACAATTGTAATAACATCAGCATATAAAGGGTTCTTTTGTCGGTTGATTTGCATGCATCCTGTGCAGAAGCGGCGCTTGGTTTTAATTTGGTTGTTTTAGCGTCACACACTGAAGGACAGGTCATCTGTCTGACACCACCGTGGCTTCCATAATAATGGAATATTATTAATGGGGGGTAGGGATGCATGCGTGTGAGACGTGCACAAGCAACCTGGACCATCGCCAAAAGATGGGTCTTGAGAGACGGTGTTTTTTGAGGTCTTTTGGCGATGCTCCAGGTTGTTCGAGTGCATGTCTCACACGCATGCATTCCTACCCCCAAGCGTAGCCGTACACCCCACTAACCACGGGTCAGCTGCTTGGATGACTGCTGTTACCCCCCAATATGTTTATCCTGATGGCATCTTTGTGCACATATTCATCCCTGGGGGCCTGTAATCAACATCTGCCTCATGACCCCCACTGACATGGGCGTTGTTTTGAGCCACACACATCTCGCTTTCCTTCACTCCCCCCCCCCCCCCAGCGTTGCAGTGTGTTTTTGCCTGTCTGCTCTAAGACCTTGAGAGGAATTGTGTAGTTATATTGCGTTTACAATAAATAACACATTGCGGTTGTCGGAACCAAACGGTTGTAATTCCGATCCTAAAAGGGCACTTCACCAAAAGAAATAAAAAATGTGGTTTTATTTTGCACATGATCTCATACATTCAAAAACTGTAATCCGTTTTTACACACATTAATTTTAGTTTGACAGTTATTGAGAGTCAATTAGTTTGAATGTAGGGGTCACCAGGGATGTCATGTAGTCCTTGTCCTACAGGTTACCAAGTTATAATTTCATTGATTATGTGCAAAAAATAAATCAGCATTGTTTTTTTGGTGAAGTGCCCCTTTAATATGTATAGATTTTTCACAATTTCAAAATGATAACCCTTTTATGTCCCGAGTACATTTCATGACCCAACACAACCCATTCAGAACATAATGTACCAGTTATCAATCATTTTAAAAAGGTATTAATCTGAACCTAAGGGTGTTTTTTATTTCTTAATTCCTAGTCTGATCTGAAAGCAATGACACGTGAGGTGTGAATTCAAAGATGTATGTAGGCTTAAAGCGACTCACTGTATGTGATTTGAAGGTCAAATAACATGTTATTGTGAGGGGGCGCTATCCTCTGGGACTTGGAGGCAGACTAAATGGCTCTCATTTGACCCATCACCTAGCAGATTCCTGGGTATGCATTCCTGAGCGTGGAAGTGCATATTAGTCATATTAACTATAATTTCGAGCAGATACGAATCAAATGCAAACAATTTAAAAAATGCTTAAGCCAATATTGTCCATGCTCTCATATAGATTATTGTTCAAGTTTATATTCTGAAGGAAAATAAGTAATCCTCTGGATTTATTTTTAGATAAGTCCGAAATTCCTCTCAGCGTCTATCCAAATATCAAAATAAATCAGTTGGCTGGTTTAAGGTCAAATATTTATATTACAAATACATTGAGTATATTGGGGCTTATAGGCATTTTTTTTTTTTTACCAATAACTCAAATTATCTCTCTTATCAAATATCAAACTCCTTCACCAATCTATTTTCAAGCTGACGTCAAACTTGTAATGCCTTGCAAGTAGACTTTGGAGAACTCCTTTCAATTAGGTTCCACCAAAAGCACGGTGGGCTGAATGATTATAAAGATTATATCTCCGCTCCTTCGCCATGAGGTTGAAATATGTCTAAATATCAGAGTTTACACCTTTGTCTTTTTCTCCTCCGTTGTCTCATTTCCAGATAGGAAGTTTCTCCCTCCTCCTCAAATATTTGAGGAATGAAGCAATCGCCTGAAGCCGAGTCATTGTTCTCTGATTTGAATGTCTATCTGACTTTTAGAACTCGTTCCGATGATCGTGTGCCAAAGATAGAGCCCACGTACACTGAAATAGTAGAAATGCAACGCGTAGGAGGTGCTATAAAAAGATATTTGGGAAAAACAAGAAGCAACACCATAACCCAATTCATCAATTCACCTGTTGTGCCTTAAATATTGTTCCCTTTACCATTTCAAACTCTTCATTTGAAATGTTAGTATTTCATACAACCCTATAGCAGTGGTTCTCAACCTGGGGGTCGGGACCCCCCAGGGGTTTGCAAGATGGGGGAGGGGGGGGTCGTGAAAACATATACATGATTATGTTTATAATCTTTGGTACAGAGGCATTTTTTCTCTTGTGAAATAAGGACTATTTCAAGTCCAAAGCCCTCCTCCAATTATTACAGAAAGTCAAGTGAAATACTGTGGAAATGGACTCATAGTAACTATTTGGTGTCAAAATCACTCACTCTATGGTTGATCATGTTGGTGGTGGTCACAAAAAGACATTCCATATTTATTTTTGAATCAAAAAGGTTTGAGCAACACAGCCCTATATAGCATTGTTTCACGTATACCAGCTGTATAGCAGCAATGGATGAGGGGGGGGGGGGGGGGGAATCGGATGAGAGACTGCGTGTGTCAGTCACGGAGTCCCGCCCACCTCCTGTATAAAGGCAGCCTGTCCGGTGTGTAGAGGCTATTAGCACATTGTCACAGCTGCCTCTCTCTACAGCACCAGCAGCCACATCAAGGAGCCTGTGGAATACTCTCTCTCTACTCCAACGAGGTCTCCTCCTCGTCCAAGTGAACTATTAAAAGGATTCCAGGTATGTACACTTCCTTTTCCAAAATGGAACTGTTTGCTATTTGTATACCGGCTTCAAGCTGATGGCTTTATCCTTGCTTGTCTTTTGAGGTCAGGGCTCAAGTGCTGCAGACAAGGGCAGGTTCTCTGTCTTGTTATATAAGGAGCTCCTATTGTGCGTGTCTACGGGGGGTTGCTTCCTATATAGGTGATGTGTAAAAGACATCTGGCAGGAATAGTGTGTCAAAAAAAACCTTAAAGTGCTCATTGGCTATAGAGTTCAAATAGACTGAATGGTAATGGCATTGACTTGTGCCTGAAACGTTTTGAGCCAAGAGTCCAGTTTGGAAAAGAAAACTCATTTGGTATATATCACTGTGTCCTTCGCTTTGCACTGGCGCGGGGGCCTGAAGCGTGGCTCTACGTTTACTTAACCGCACAGAATCTGACCTCAGCCTGACTTTTTAAATAAATGAATGATAAGTGCAAAATAACTTGGCTTTTGGACTCTTGTGCAAGTGCGGGTGCATGGTATGGGCACAGGGAGGAGGAGGGGCATGACATTACAGCAGGAGAAGATAGCTTAGTAAGTCATCTTTGCAATAAGTAAATAACTGACAAATATTGTTCCTCTCTTCTCTACACAGGTTCAAGTCAAGATGAAGCTGATCCTTGAGTCCGTCCTCTACTGCTATCTGCTGACCACAGTCACATACTGTGTGGAACTCGATATCAGCCCAAAGTTGAAAAAAAGGTAAGCTAAATACATTTGAGGATTCTTCCTTTATTATGTTGTCCAGAAATTGGAGGATACTAGAAATGCTATAGCTGTCTTCAAGTGAGACAGTGAGTGAGCGTGGCTGGCTGTTTGACAGCAGATGATGCATGTGTGCTCAATTATCTGTCCTGGACTAATGGGATTGTTCCCTCTCTCTCTCTCTCTCTCTCTCTCTCTCTCTCTCTCTCTCTCTCTCGCTCTCTCAGGTTAAGTGTCTGGATGGAGAACAGATCAGAGAGAACAGCAGAGTCTGAGCAGTTTGTCAGACCAGAAGAAGAAGAAACCAGAGATACGTTGAATCCACATTCCAGGTAAAAATGACGTTCATAATGGGGGGGGGGGCATGACATTGCTTTAAAATCTTTACAGCAAAATGAGAATTTAAAATGAATCATCACGTTTGTCAAAGTAAAGTAATACTAAATCAAGGGTCAATGCAGAGCATAAAATTAATGCCCCCCCCTCTCTCTCTGTCCTCCAGCAACGACATCACCAGCAGCAGCAGCAGCAGCAGCAGCAGCAGCATCCGAACCAAGCGGTCTAAGAACTCCGTCAACCAGTCCCGGAGGCAGGGCTGCTCCCTGGGCACCTGCACGGTGCACGACCTTGCCCACCGCCTCCACGTGCTCAACAACAAGATGAAGATCGGCAGCGCCCCCATCGACAAGATCAGCCCCCAGGGCTACGGCCGGAGGCGGCGTCGCTCCCTCCTCCTCCCGGCGGCGCGCAGCAGCAGAGCCATGACGACGCTGCGGCTGGAGCTGGAGCACGGCAGGCTGAGGCCAGTGTGGAGGAGCAGCAGCAGCGACGCGGACTCATCATCACGGGTCCACCGGCTGGAGACGCTCCTGAGGGGGAGGCGGACATGAGCAGCGGCTGCGGCGGGACCCGGCCTCTGCATGGCGGGGGAGACGTCCGCGAGAGCGGGGGGAGCAGGTCCGGTGCGAGGCTGCGTCTCGTCTCTCCCTCCGCTGCTCTAAATATTCTCCGAATGCCTCAAGACTTGTTGTTCCCCTGCAGCAGCGCATTGTTTTCCAGACGCGCGGACTGAGCGAGAGTTAAAGAATAAATAAAATAAAAAGACTGGCTGCACTGTGAGCCTCTCTCTCCCTGGAAGCTGCAGCACGGGACGGCCCCCAGCATCAGCTTGTCTACAGGCACTGGATGGATGGCACCGCATGGAGTGACCCCACAGTCAGATGCTGCTCTCTATGCCTGGCTGGCAATATAGCCAGGAGAGGAATAGTGCCTATACCCTATGGCATAGAAGAACCCGTCGGGTGAAAGGGGAGCTTCTCTCTCCTAATTATACTGGGACTTTAAACCCTGGGACCTCTTCCTCAAGTCAAGGACTTCTTCTATCCTCTAAGGATTATCCTATCATATTCCTATCAAGCCATCAATACCTGTCTGCACTTTTCCACATGGACATAAAATGACTGCATTTTGTCAGGAAAAGACATCTATCTTAATCACAATGCCAAAACAGGGAGACATTATACTGCAGAGAGCTATGAAGCTGTCAAATCTAAATCAAGTTTTTGGACACTGTATGAGGAGGGAAATGCCTTAGATTTTTTTGCGAGATATGTGCCAGTCCACAATGGATTGAAATATACTTGAAAATTGTATTGTTTATATAAACACATGTGCAATCTATATTTGTATATTTTTTATTGCCAGTATATGTATATATGTTAAAAAAAACATGTTGAATATCATTATTTAAATGTTATATCGAGGTTACATTAAAAAAAAATACTTATGCAGATAGAGCTATTTTTGTACAGGAAAGAAATATATAAGGGCATTGTAGTTATTTGTTTCCACTACTCTTTTGCAAACTGTGGTAATAGGATATCTGTTTTATAGGTATGTTATATAATATATTTGTAAAATGTGGTCTATTTTATTTGTGTCAAAGCGATTATCTTTGTCATATAAATAAACATTTGCATTATGAAAAACAGACTTTGTTCCAGACCCCATTGTTTATTAAGGATATGACTCTCTAGCATTCTATTGTCTGCAGTGAACTCCGGCAAGGCTGCAGCACCTGGTCCCCGTTAAGTGATTACAGGGTCTCATTAGAGCCGACCCCCCCTCATCCCCCCCCCTAAAGGGCAGACGGGTGCCAGCCAGGCAACATTCCTGCTTGGTTCAGCACATCTTTGTTGGCTCGCTCTACACCACAGCACAGCCTAGAGCCATTAGAGAGGATTCCAGCGACATCTGTATCCAATGGGAGACAGTCAGGACATCAGGATGCTATGGGGAGAAGGGGGGGGGGGTCCTATCTAACATTCCCGTGTGGCACGCAGAGAGGGTCGTCGTAGTGCCCCTATAGTGAAACCCCTGATCATCGTGACCTCATGACTTCTGTAATCACACCTTTTGGGAGACCAGACAGCATTGAAAGGCACCAGGCAGGCATCTCTGTTTGACTATAGTTATCATCCAGTTTGTCATATTTATTGAGGACCTTAAGGGGTGTAGAATCACTTGAAATAGAGCAGGTATACACAGAAAGATTGACCACTGGATCGACGTCATAACTTTTCCTCCGAACCGTCCGATATTGTAAAGTGGCCAAAGTGTCAACATCCAATTGATCAATCTAGACATGAATTTAGAGGTGGAGCAAATACGGGGGTGCATGTTGCACCGTGGGGTCCACCACTAGAGCGATTCAAAGAAGATCAGAAAAGACGCGACATCTTCGTGCACCTTCAGTCATTGCCCAGAATTTCACACTTCAATCACTACTACTATATTACATGTCAGCATTGCTGCATCGCCGTCCCAGGGTGATGTCATCGATGGCAAATGAACGGTGGAAAAACTATTTGGATGGAGAACAATTGAAGGGGTGCTGATCCTTGACTGTTGCAGTGCAGGTTGTCATTACAAGTGTGACCTTGCTGGAACACCCGAGCACGTTTGTTATTGCTCAGCCATAGGCAGGACAATCACAAAAACAACCTGGTTATTACAGTCGATTCCGTGGACGATAAATGAATAATATAGGAAACGGGTTGCGTTTTCAACAGTCGTCAGTTGCAGTCCCCGATTCTGGCCGGTTTTCTGCTCTTACTGTATAGGTGACCGACTGCACGGACAGTGAATGAATGAATGAATGAATGAATGAATGAATGAATGAATGAATGAAAACTTTATTTAACAGATTGCAGAATGGGTACAATACAGTACGGCTCAATACACACAATTGTTAAGGGGATGCAGACCTGAGAAAGACTTTAGTCTTGTTTCCATCAGGGTCCCCAGTGACGAGTGAGGTGCTGAAAAGTTGGACATATTCATTGTCGGAGAGGAGGCCGTTGCACTTCCCTTATGTCCAAAAACATGGTCATTAGTAATTCCGCTGGGCCGGAGAGGGGTTGTGTTTTTCTCTTCGGGGTCACTGTAAAGGTCAGGGCCAGGGGCAGGCGCCAATGGGAATGCAAAGCAGATGATTATGATGTGATTGTGTGGGGAGAAAACACGCCAGAGAGATCATGGCAGGTGGCATTGTATGGACTCTATTGCCATCTAGTGAAATGAGATGAGTGAAAGCTGCTAGGGTTTGTGGTTCAGTGAGCTTGAAAACCGAATTGTGGTGAGAGTGGTCTCTGGCTGTGCTGCAACTGCCCAATCTTTTCATCCCGTCGCCTGGCCTGTGGCAAGGTCCTTGAGCAAGTTCACTTCAGACCCAAGATATGGCTTTCTGTGCCTGTGTAAAATTATTATTTTCAAATATCCATGCCTGTTCCACAGACCATTAACACAAGTTATTTTCCTATTAAGATTTACAGTAAGCATTGTTTTAAAATAACTTATGAAGTAAACTAATATAGCTGAAACACCTGCCTAATTGGAAAAGGCCAGACTAATCGAGCAAAGTAAAAGGTTCCGGCAGTGACTAAATACAGTAGAGATAGACAGTATAGATGGAGATGAGGGAGATGTACTGTAACCCTTACACTCAGACAAACAGACCAAGCATATGAAATCAGGCCAGGAAACCTTTTTATATTTATTCATTTTTATTTATTTTTATGATAGAAAACTCTGTTGATGGATGTTACAATATTGTTGTCTCAGCCTCTTCTTCTAAGTGTTCTGCTAAACACTTGTGAACGAGAAAGCAACACAACTGAACGTTTCATATACCCCATGCCATTGACACACAGTATAGGGCATAATGTGAGGCTATTGAGTAGGTGGAGTAGTATAGAATATGGTAAAATACTTATGTCGAACAATGGTAGTAAATCAACTTATCTGGAGCCAGCTACATTTAACTCAAAGTTGACTAAAGTTCATTGTCAAGTTCAAAGCAAGTGTAAAAAGCATAACAAGTGAAAAGATAATAATAAACTAAACTGAAAGTAACTGAAATTCAGTCATCAGAAACTGTAATCTGTAATCCACCGATGAGTAAAGATGGCGTATATTTTTTGATCGTTTGGGGTGGGGACCGCCGTAGACTCAACCAAAATTACTCTCAGTAAGAACGTAATTGAATTGGAACGAGGACCATTTAGACTCAACCATTGAATTACGTCCTCCACTTGAGTTTCTCTGATTGGTAAGAAGGGCGAGGCTCGCTGTCAGCATGTCAACGTTAAGATGTGTTTTTGGAACACAATTCTAATAAAAGAAAATCCACCATATCCACTGTTGCTTTAAATACTTTTTTTGGAATAATGCCCAACCAACAATGTGAAGTGGATGATTTATTTCTAAAACAAATGACACACAGCAATGTCCAAACACACACAAGCAGCCAGCAGGCTTACATTTCTCTAATCTATGGATGATTTATTTATGAAATCTGTTGGTACATGATTGTTATTTCCTTCCCTTCGAAGATGATCTGTCCCACTCCTTCACTCTCGTCAGATGTGTTGGAACGGAACAGACATTCTTTGTGGTCATGCTATCATGCCTTTTTCGAGTGGGCCAAGAATATTCAAGCAATAAATAGTGCCAGGCATGGCTCTGTCCTGAGGCCGGTCAGGATATTATGGTTTACATTTTTTTGGTTTAGATAACAACTATAATTTAGCTATACTTTGTAGATGCGGTGTGGTAATTTGTCACTATCACAGGTGTTCTTCCAGTGTGGTCAAACTGTACTCTAAAATAAATGGTGCTTTACAATTTGTTCCTCACATTTTACCCATTCACTCACACACCGACGGTGGCGGCAACCATGCAAGGTGCCAACCTGCTCATCGGGAGCAATTAGGGGTTAAGTGTCTTGCTCAAGGACACATTGACACTCTGCCCGGGAGGAGCGGGAATCAAACCGGGAACCTCCGGATTGCCAGACGACTGCTCTACCTGCCGAGCCACTGTCGCCCCTAAAACCACTGGCTGTAGAAAACAAGCTCTAAAGCCCAATAAATCCACCACATGGAAATGCTGAGCTGTAGCTTTCAGTAAAGATGATCAAATGTCATCAACTGTGTTCCATTAAGAGGCTTTTTCAGACACAGTGGAAGTATTTTTAGGAGAAAAAAAGACACCTCAGGTCTTAGTACAATGTGTGTATGTTCACTGAATGTGTTGGTTCTTCTTGTGGGTTTTCAAGTTATTTCAGATAAGCTGGAGGTCTATGGCAATCAACTGACTTCACATATCTAAATTACTGTAACTGATCAGGTTTATGGCATGGGAGCACACATTTCAGAAAACGCTGGTATTGTCCTTTAAATAGCAGTACGCCAATGCAAACATGCCACCTAGTGGTTGATTTAAGAAATCATCTTCAAATAATTTTGTCATTATTTAAAATTTTGTAATTGTTCCCTGTTAAAAAATGGGAAGACAACTCATCCTATTTTAATGAAAGTTTACACATTGAATTTGGATACAAAATAAACAATCTTTTGACAAAAGTTTTGTGTTGTGATGATATGAATAGACTGTGTCTCCCGCTCAGGAGAGTTTGTCAGTGTGTGAAGCTGTCAGTCAGTCAGCCAGTCAGCCAGTCAGTCAGTCAGTCAGTCAGTCAGTAAGTAAGCCAATCAGCTGATGACGTGACGCTACGCGGACCGACCACTTCACTTCCGCGTAACATGGAGCTCGTCGGCGGGAGCTTCCGCTCTCTCCCATGAGCTCAAAATACCGGAAGTGTTGCGGTGGTCAATAATTATAGCATTTTTTATTATCTCACGAAGATAAAACTGGGAACGAGGTTAATATATCATCGACACTACAGCGTAGGCCAACTGTCATCGACAAACCAACGCCCTCCTTCCGTGAACCGTGATGCGATTTAAGGATTTATTACCACCCTCTTTAGAGGCTAGCTATCACACAGTTAATGGTTTATTACCACCCTCTTTAGCTAATGGGTCGTTCTTTCCATCATACGGTCAGCCAAGAAGCCTACTGTACACACTTCACCTGATTGATTTATTGCTTGATTACAGTTTGGCGTTCTCTGCTGTAACACATACTGCTGTCCTAAATTCTCATATTTTGTTTTTTCAATTTCATTGAATTGAAAATGGGGGACCCTGATGTAAATAAGACGAAAGTCTTTCTCTGGTCTGCATCCCCTTAACAATTGTGTGTATTGAGCTGTACTGTATTGTACCCATTCTGCAATCTGTTAATAAAGTTTTCAATCAATCAATCAATTGGACTGAAGATTTATAGGTTTTTTTTAAATTTTTATTTCAGTCTGAAATATATTGCCTGAGTCTTTGATACAAGAACTGACAGCATGTGAAAACGAAACATGAATATTGCTCAACGTTTGACATGTTTGTTTGTTTACATTTGTAATTGTATTATTATTATTATTATTATTATTATTATTATTATTATTATTATTATTATTATTATTAGTGTGGGTGACCTGGCGAAGCCAGGTTGCCACCCACACTATACATATCCATACTCTTTTTATTTATTTATTTATTCTTTATTCCACCGATTTTGCAAACACTTTGCAACACGTAAGCGTTCGCGCCCCATACACGTGAAAGGTATCAAAACGAGCGGCTTGCCTATGGCAACACCGGTCTCCGAACTCGTAAAGTTTCACCGCACCGTCTGGCTACGAATCGACTTTAAACGGTAAAATATCGGTCCCATTGGGAATGCATTGCATTTTAGAGTGTAGCAGCTGAAATAATCTTTTTCCCCCTACCTTGGGTGAATTGCGAGTGTGATCTCAATTTTGGACGTAGAAATAAAACAAACACATCAAAACGATGACACGGCTGTCAACCCGCTCACAAAAGAAAAATAAATGGAATTGGACATTTCTATCTCAACTGACGACCATTTGTTTGAAGGTTCTCCTCCCCATTGACCGCCATGCAATCGCACTCTAGAAATCACATTTTTCACACTATTTTTTAGCCTTCTGTTCCGATCGCCGAAGGAGTGCCACAATATCGCACGAATGTCACAATATCGCGCACAACCCTTCGCCTACTCGTTGTAGTGCTCATGTGCGCGTCACAACGCTTCATCTCTTATAGTTTTCTTTTAATCAATGTGACAATGCAGTCATGCATCTGCCTCCATAGAAATGCATTAGATAGAAAATATGCAAGTCATAGTGATTGCTTCACCTGTGTGGCTCATGGCTCACTCATGATTGGTTCAGCTGTGTGGCTCGTGGCTGAGCTGCCAATGACATCATCCACTTAACCCATCATTGGCCATCACTGTGTTGCACTACTGAATTGCTGACAGCGCCCTCTGTCTTGTGGGTTGTGTCATTGTACTCAGTAGGGATATCCTCTTTCATTTTTCATTGGTCCATGTTGACCCCCTTTCATTGGTCGATGTTGACCACTCCCCCGATCCTTAGACCACGCCCCCTTAGGCCACACCCCCTCAGTGTATCTCTTGAACCGTTTGTCGTAGAGACTTGCGGATTGTGCCATTAGTCGATGTTGACCACCTTTCATTGGTCGATGTTGACCACTCCCCCTGTTGACCACCTTTCATTGGTCGATGTTGACCACTCCCCCGATCCTTAGACCACGCCCCCTTAGGCCACACCCCCTCAGTGTATCTCTTGAACCGTTTGTCGTAGAGACTTGGGGATTGTGCCATTGGTCGATGTTGACCACCTTTCATTGGTCGATGTTGACCACTCCCCCGATCCTTAGACCACGCCCCCTTAGGCCACACCCCCTCAGTGTATCTCTTGAACCGTTTGTCGTAGAGACTTGCGGATTGTGCCATTAGTCGATGTTGACCACCTTTCATTGGTCGATGTTGACCACTCCCCCTGTTGACCACCTTTCATTGGTCGATGTTGACCACTCCCCCGATCCTTAGACCACGCCCCCTTAGGCCACACCCCCTCAGTGTATCTCTTGAACCGTTTGTCGTAGAGACTTGGGGATTGTGCCATTGGTCGATGTTGACCACCTTTCATTGGTCGATGTTGACCACTCCCCCGATCCTTAGACCACGCCCCCTTAGGCCACACCCCCTCAGTGTATCTCTTGAACCGTTTGTCGTAGAGACTTGCGGATTGTGCCATTGGTCGATGTTGATCGGAAAAATCCGAAAACTCGAAAAAATCCCAAAACTCGGAAAAATCTAAAATCCGAAAAAGTTCAAAAACTCGGAAAAATCCCAAAACCCGAAAACTCGGAAAAATCCGAAAACTCGGAAAAATCTAAAAAGTTCCAAAACTCCGAAAAATCCCAAAACTCGGAAAAATCCGAAAACTCGGAAACATCAAAAATCCGAAAAAGTTCAAAAACTCGGAAAAGTCCGAAAATCCGAAAACTCGGAAAAATCCAAAAACTCGGAAAAATCCGAAAACTCGGAAACATCAAAAATCCGAAAAAGTTCAAAAACTCGGAAAAGTCCGAAAACCCAAAAACTCGGAAAAATCCGAAAACTCGGAAACATCAAAAATCCGAAAAAGTTGTGTTGTGTCATTGTACTCAGTAGGGATATCCTCTTTCATTTTTCATTGGTCCATGTTGACCCCCTTTCATTGGTCGATGTTGACCACTCCCCCGATCCTTAGACCACGCCCCCTTAGACCACACCCCCTCAGTGTATCTCTTGAACCGTTTGTCGTAGAGACTTGCGGATTGTGCCATTGTACTCGGTGTAATAGTGTAATAGTGTGTAATAGTGTAATAGTGTGTAATAGTGTGTAATAGTGTAATAGTGTGTAATAGTGTAATAGTGTGTAATAGTGTGTAATAGTGTAATAGTGTAATAGTGTGTAATAGTGTAATATTGTGTAATAGTGTAATAGTGTAATAGTGTGTAATAGTGTAATAGTGTGTAATAGTGTAATAGTGTAATAGTGTGTAATAGTGTAATAGTGTGTAATAGTGTGTAATAGTGTAATAGTGTGTAATAGTGTAATAGTGTGTAATAGTGTGTAATAGTGTAATAGTGTAATAGTGTGTAATAGTGTAATAGTGTGTAATAGTGTAATAGTGTAATAGTGTGTAATAGTGTAATAGTGTAATAGTGTGTAATAGTGTAATAGTGTGTAATAGTGTAATAGTGTAATAGTGTGTAATAGTGTAATAGTGTGTAATAGTGTAATAGTGTAATAGTGTAATAGTGTAATAGTGTGTAATAGTGTAATAGTGTGTAATAGTGTAATAGTGTAATAGTGTAATAGTGTGTAATAGTGTAATAGTGTGTAATAGTGTAATAGTGTAATAGTGTGTAATAGTGTAATAGTGTAATAGTGTGTAATAGTGTAATAGTGTGTAATAGTGTAATAGTGTGTAATAGTGTAATAGTGTAATAGTGTAATAGTGTGTAATAGTGTAATAGTGTAATAGTGTAATAGTGTGTAATAGTGTAATAGTGTGTAATAGTGTAATAGTGTGTAATAGTGTAATAGTGTGTAATAGTGTAATAGTGTAATAGTGTGTAATAGTGTAATAGTGTAATAGTGTGTAATAGTGTAATAGTGTGTAATAGTGTGTAATAGTGTAATAGTGTGTAATAGTGTAATAGTGTGTAATAGTGTAATAGTGTAATAGTGTGTAATAGTGTAATAGTGTGTAATAGTGTAATATTGTAATAGTGTGTAATAGTGTAATAGTGTAATAGTGTGTAATAGTGTAATAGTGTGTAATAGTGTGTAATAGTGTAATAGTGTAATAGTGTGTAATAGTGTGTAATAGTGTAATAGTGTGTAATAGTGTGTAATAGTGTAATAGTGTAATAGTGTGTAATAGTGTAATAGTGTAATAGTGTGCAATAGTGTAATAGTGTAATAGTGTGTAATAGTGTAATAGTGTAATAGTGTAATAGTGTAATAGTGTAATAGTGTGTAATAGTGTAATAGTGTGTAATAGTGTAATAGTGCAATAGTGTGTAATAGTGTAATAGTGTGTAATAGTGTAATAGTGTTATAGTGTGTAATTGTGTAATAGTGTGTAATAGTGTAATAGTGTAATAGTGTAATAGTGTGTAATAGTGTAATAGTGTGTAATAGTGTAATAGTGTGTAATAGTGTGTAATAGTGTAATAGTGTGTAATAGTGTAATAGTGTAATAGTGTGTAATAGTGTAATAGTGTGTAATAGTGTAATAGTGTAATAGTGTGTAATAGTGTAATAGTGTAATAGTGTAATAGTGTGTAATAGTGTAATAGTGTGTAATAGTGTGTAATAGTGTAATAGTGTAATAGTGTGTAATAGTGTAATAGTGTGTAATAGTGTGTAATAGTGTGTAATAGTGTGTAATAGTGTAATAGTGTGTAATAGTGTGTAATAGTGTGTAATAGTGTAATAGTGTGTAATAGTGTAATAGTGTGTAATAGTGTGTAATAGTGTGTAATAGTGTGTAATAGTGTAATAGTGTGTAATAGTGTAATAGTGTGTGATAGTGTAATAGTGTGTAATAGTGTAATAGTGTGTAATAGTGTAATAGTGTGTAATAGTGTGTAATAGTGTGTAATAGTGTAATAGTGTAATAGTGTGTAATAGTGTAATAGTGTTGCGGGTTGTGTCATTGCACTCAGTAGGGATATCCTCTTTGATTGGTCTATGTTGACCACTCCCCCGATCCTTAGGCCGCACCCCCTTTTTGTATCCTTTGAACCGTTTGTCATAGAGACTCGCGAGAGACCCTCTCCCCCGTTGGCCGGCGGTGCACAGGCGTCACCCACACTTTCACAATTTCCCCCGCGCGGAATTGTCTAGTTAGTGTGGGTGACCTGGCGAAGCCAGGTTGCCACCCACACTATACATATCCATACTCTTTTTATTATTCTTTATTCCACCGAATTTTGCCAACACACTCGTGCCAGAGCGTTCGCGCCCCATACACGTGAAAGGTATCAAAACGACCGGCTTGCTCCAACTCGATGTGCTATTCGAACTCGTAAAGTTTCACCGCACCGTCTGGCTACGAATCGACTTTAAACGGTAAAATTTCGGTCCCATTGGGAATGCATTGCATTTTAGAGTGTAGCAGCTGAAATAATCTTTTTCCCCCTACCTTGGGTGAATTGCGAGTGTGATCTCAATTTTGGACGTAGAAATAAAACAAACACATCAAAACGATGACACGGCTGTCATCCCGCTCACAAAAGAAAAATAAATGGAATTGGACATTTCTATCTCAACTGACGACCATTTGTTTGAAGGTTCTCCTCCCCATTGACCGCCATGCAATCGCCCTCTAGAAATCACATTTTTCACACTATTTTTTAGCCTTCTGTTCCGATCGCCGAAGGAGTGCCACAATATCGCACGAATGTCACAATATCGCGCACAACCCTTCGCCTACTCGTTGTAGTGCTCATGTGCGCGTCACAACGCTTCATCTCTTATAGTTTTCTTTTAATCAATGTGACAATGCAGTCATGCATCTGCCTCCATAAAATGCATTGGATAGAAAATATGCAAGTCATAGTGATTGCTTCACCTGTGTGGCTCATGGCTCACTCATGATTGGTTCAGCTGTGTGGCTCGTGGCTGAGCTGCCAATGACATCATCCACTTAACCCATCATTGGCCATCACTGTGTTGCAGTACTGAATTGCTGACAGCGCCCTCTGTCTTGTGGGTTGTGTCATTGTACTCAGTAGGGATATCCTCTTTCATTTTTCATTGGTCCATGTTGACCACCTTTCATTGGTCGATGTTGACCACTCCCCCGATCCTTAGACCACGCCCCCTTAGGCCACACCCCCTCAGTGTATCTCTTGAACCGTTATAGTGTAATAGTGTGTAATAGTGTAATAGTGTAATAGTGTGCAATAGTGTAATAGTGTAATAGTGTGTAATAGTGTAATAGTGTAATAGTGTGTAATAGTGTAATAGTGTAATAGTGTGTAATAGTGTAATAGTGTGTAATAGTGTAATAGTGTGTAATAGTGTAATAGTGTAATAGTGCAATAGTGTGTAATAGTGTAATAGTGTAATAGTGTGTAATAGTGTAATAGTGTGTAATAGTGTAATAGTGTAATAGTGTGTAATAGTGTAATAGTGTAATAGTGTAATAGTGTGTAATAGTGTGTAATAGTGTGTAATAGTGTAATAGTGTGTAATAGTGTGTAATAGTGTAATAGTGTGTAATAGTGTGTAATAGTGTAATAGTGTAATAGTGTAATAGTGTGTAATAGTGTAATAGTGTGTAATAGTGTAATAGTGTGTAATAGTGTAATAGTGTGTAATAGTGTGTAATAGTGTAATAGTGTAATAGTGTGTAATAGTGTAATAGTGTGTAATAGTGTAATAGTGTGTAATAGTGTGTAATAGTGTAATAGTGTAATAGTGTGTAATAGTGTAATAGTGTGTAATAGTGTAATAGTGTAATAGTGTGTAGTGTGTAATAGTGTAATAGTGTGTAATAGTGTAATAGTGTGTAATAGTGTAATAGTGTGTAATAGTGTGTAATAGTGTGTAATAGTGTGTAATAGTGTAATAGTGTGTAATAGTGTAATAGTGTAATAATGTGTAATAGTGTGTAATAGTGTAATAGTGTGTAATAGTGTAATAGTGTGTAATAGTGTAATAGTGTAATAGTGTGTAATAGTGTAATAGTGTAATAGTGTGTAATAGTGTAATAGTGTAATAGTGTGTAATAGTGTAATAGTGTGTAATAGTGTAATAGTGTGTAATAGTGTAATAGTGTAATAGTGTAATAGTGTGTAATAGTGTAATAGTGTAATAGTGTGTAATAGTGTAATAGTGTGTAATAGTGTAATAGTGTAATAGTGTGTAATAGTGTAATAGTGTAATAGTGTGTAATAGTGTAATAGTGTGTAATAGTGTAATAGTGTGTAATAGTGTAATAGTGTAATAGTGTGTAATAGTGTAATAGTGTGTAATAGTGTAATAGTGTAATAGTGTGTAATAGTGTGTAATAGTGTAATAGTGTGTAATAGTGTAATAGTGTGTAATAGTGTGTAATAGTGTAATAGTGTGTAATAGTGTAATAGTGTAATAGTGTGTAATAGTGTAATAGTGTAATAGTGTGTAATAGTGTGTAATAGTGTAATAGTGTGTAATAGTGTAATAGTGTGTAATAGTGTAATAGTGTAATAGTGTAATAGTGTGTAATAGTGTAATAGTGTGTAATAGTATAATAGTGTGTAATAGTGTGTAATAGTGTAATAGTGTGTAATAGTGTAATAGTGTGTAATAGTGTAATAGTGTAATAGTGTGTAATATTGTAATAGTGTGTAATAGTGTAATAGTGTAATAGTGTGTAATAGTGTAATAGTGTAATAGTGTGTAATAGTGTAATAGTGTAATAGTGTGTAATAGTGTAATAGTGTGTAATAGTGTGTAATAGTGTGTAATAGTGTAATATTGTGTAATAGTGTAATAGTGTAATAGTGTTGCGGGTTGTGTCATTGCACTCAGTAGGGATATCCTCTTTGATTGGTCTATGTTGACCACTCCCCTGATCCTTAGGCCGCGCCCCCTTTTTGTATCCTTTGAACCGTTTGTCATAGAGACTCGCGAGAGACCCTCTCCCCCGTTGGCCGGCGGTGCACAGGCGTCACCCACACTTTCACAATTTCCCCCGCGCGGAATTGTCTAGTTAGTGTGGGTGACCTGGCGAAGCCAGGTTGCCACCCACACTATACATATCCATACTCTTTTTATTATTCTTTATTCCACCGAATTTTGCCAACACACTCGTGCCAGAGCGTTCGCGCCCCATACACGTGAAAGGTATCAAAACGACCGGCTTGCTCCAACTCGATGTGCTATTCGAACTCGTAAAGTTTCACCGCACCGTCTGGCTACGAATCGACTTTAAACGGTAAAATTTCGGTCCCATTGGGAATGCATTGCATTTTAGAGTGTAGCAGCTGAAATAATCTTTTTCCCCCTACCTTGGGTGAATTGCGAGTGTGATCTCAATTTTGGACGTAGAAATAAAACAAACACATCAAAACGATGACACGGCTGTCATCCCGCTCACAAAAGAAAAATAAATGGAATTGGACATTTCTATCTCAACTGACGACCATTTGTTTGAAGGTTCTCCTCCCCATTGACCGCCATGCAATCGCCCTCTAGAAATCACATTTTTCACACTATTTTTTAGCCTTCTGTTCCGATCGCCGAAGGAGTGCCACAATATCGCACGAATGTCACAATATCGCGCACAACCCTTCGCCTACTCGTTGTAGTGCTCATGTGCGCGTCACAACGCTTCATCTCTTATAGTTTTCTTTTAATCAATGTGACAATGCAGTCATGCATCTGCCTCCATAAAATGCATTGGATAGAAAATATGCAAGTCATAGTGATTGCTTCACCTGTGTGGCTCATGGCTCACTCATGATTGGTTCAGCTGTGTGGCTCGTGGCTGAGCTGCCAATGACATCATCCACTTAACCCATCATTGGCCATCACTGTGTTGCAGTACTGAATTGCTGACAGCGCCCTCTGTCTTGTGGGTTGTGTCATTGTACTCAGTAGGGATATCCTCTTTCATTTTTCATTGGTCCATGTTGACCACCTTTCATTGGTCGATGTTGACCACTCCCCCGATCCTTAGACCACGCCCCCTTAGGCCACACCCCCTCAGTGTATCTCTTGAACCGTTATAGTGTAATAGTGTGTAATAGTGTAATAGTGTAATAGTGTGCAATAGTGTAATAGTGTAATAGTGTGTAATAGTGTAATAGTGTAATAGTGTGTAATAGTGTAATAGTGTAATAGTGTGTAATAGTGTAATAGTGTGTAATAGTGTAATAGTGTGTAATAGTGTAATAGTGTAATAGTGCAATAGTGTGTAATAGTGTAATAGTGTAATAGTGTGTAATAGTGTAATAGTGTGTAATAGTGTAATAGTGTAATAGTGTGTAATAGTGTAATAGTGTAATAGTGTAATAGTGTGTAATAGTGTGTAATAGTGTGTAATAGTGTAATAGTGTGTAATAGTGTGTAATAGTGTAATAGTGTGTAATAGTGTAATAGTGTAATAGTGTAATAGTGTGTAATAGTGTAATAGTGTGTAATAGTGTAATAGTGTGTAATAGTGTAATAGTGTGTAATAGTGTGTAATAGTGTAATAGTGTAATAGTGTGTAATAGTGTAATAGTGTGTAATAGTGTAATAGTGTGTAATAGTGTGTAATAGTGTAATAGTGTAATAGTGTGTAATAGTGTAATAGTGTGTAATAGTGTAATAGTGTAATAGTGTGTAGTGTGTAATAGTGTAATAGTGTGTAATAGTGTAATAGTGTGTAATAGTGTAATAGTGTGTAATAGTGTGTAATAGTGTGTAATAGTGTGTAATAGTGTAATAGTGTGTAATAGTGTAATAGTGTAATAGTGTAATAATGTGTAATAGTGTGTAATAGTGTAATAGTGTGTAATAGTGTAATAGTGTGTAATAGTGTAATAGTGTAATAGTGTGTAATAGTGTAATAGTGTAATAGTGTGTAATGGTGTAATAGTGTAATAGTGTGTAATAGTGTAATAGTGTGTAATAGTGTAATAGTGTGTAATAGTGTAATAGTGTAATAGTGTGTAATAGTGTGTAATAGTGTAATAGTGTAATAGTGTGTAATAGTGTAATAGTGTAATAGTGTGTAATAGTGTAATAGTGTGTAATAGTGTAATAGTGTAATAGTGTGTAATAGTGTAATAGTGTAATAGTGTGTAATAGTGTAATAGTGTGTAATAGTGTAATAGTGTGTAATAGTGTAATAGTGTAATAGTGTGTAATAGTGTAATAGTGTGTAATAGTGTAATAGTGTAATAGTGTGTAATAGTGTGTAATAGTGTAATAGTGTGTAATAGTGTAATAGTGTGTAATAGTGTGTAATAGTGTAATAGTGTGTAATAGTGTAATAGTGTAATAGTGTGTAATAGTGTAATAGTGTAATAGTGTGTAATAGTGTGTAATAGTGTAATAGTGTGTAATAGTGTAATAGTGTGTAATAGTGTAATAGTGTAATAGTGTAATAGTGTGTAATAGTGTAATAGTGTGTAATAGTATAATAGTGTGTAATAGTGTGTAATAGTGTAATAGTGTGTAATAGTGTAATAGTGTGTAATAGTGTAATAGTGTAATAGTGTGTAATATTGTAATAGTGTGTAATAGTGTAATAGTGTAATAGTGTGTAATAGTGTAATAGTGTAATAGTGTGTAATAGTGTAATAGTGTAATAGTGTGTAATAGTGTAATAGTGTGTAATAGTGTGTAATAGTGTGTAATAGTGTAATATTGTGTAATAGTGTAATAGTGTAATAGTGTTGCGGGTTGTGTCATTGCACTCAGTAGGGATATCCTCTTTGATTGGTCTATGTTGACCACTCCCCTGATCCTTAGGCCGCGCCCCCTTTTTGTATCCTTTGAACCGTTTGTCATAGAGACTCGCGAGAGACCCTCTCCCCCGTTGGCCGGCGGTGCACAGGCGTCACCCACACTTTCACAATTTCCCCCGCGCGGAATTGTCTAGTTAGTGTGGGTGACCTGGCGAAGCCAGGTTGCCACCCACACTATACATATCCATACTCTTTTTATTATTCTTTATTCCACCGAATTTTGCCAACACACTCGTGCCAGAGCGTTCGCGCCCCATACACGTGAAAGGTATCAAAACGACCGGCTTGCTCCAACTCGATGTGCTATTCGAACTCGTAAAGTTTCACCGCACCGTCTGGCTACGAATCGACTTTAAACGGTAAAATTTCGGTCCCATTGGGAATGCATTGCATTTTAGAGTGTAGCAGCTGAAATAATCTTTTTCCCCCTACCTTGGGTGAATTGCGAGTGTGATCTCAATTTTGGACGTAGAAATAAAACAAACACATCAAAACGATGACACGGCTGTCATCCCGCTCACAAAAGAAAAATAAATGGAATTGGACATTTCTATCTCAACTGACGACCATTTGTTTGAAGGTTCTCCTCCCCATTGACCGCCATGCAATCGCCCTCTAGAAATCACATTTTTCACACTATTTTTTAGCCTTCTGTTCCGATCGCCGAAGGAGTGCCACAATATCGCACGAATGTCACAATATCGCGCACAACCCTTCGCCTACTCGTTGTAGTGCTCATGTGCGCGTCACAACGCTTCATCTCTTATAGTTTTCTTTTAATCAATGTGACAATGCAGTCATGCATCTGCCTCCATAAAATGCATTGGATAGAAAATATGCAAGTCATAGTGATTGCTTCACCTGTGTGGCTCATGGCTCACTCATGATTGGTTCAGCTGTGTGGCTCGTGGCTGAGCTGCCAATGACATCATCCACTTAACCCATCATTGGCCATCACTGTGTTGCAGTACTGAATTGCTGACAGCGCCCTCTGTCTTGTGGGTTGTGTCATTGTACTCAGTAGGGATATCCTCTTTCATTTTTCATTGGTCCATGTTGACCACCTTTCATTGGTCGATGTTGACCACTCCCCCGATCCTTAGACCACGCCCCCTTAGGCCACACCCCCTCAGTGTATCTCTTGAACCGTTATAGTGTAATAGTGTGTAATAGTGTAATAGTGTAATAGTGTGCAATAGTGTAATAGTGTAATAGTGTGTAATAGTGTAATAGTGTAATAGTGTGTAATAGTGTAATAGTGTAATAGTGTGTAATAGTGTAATAGTGTAATAGTGTGTAATAGTGTAATAGTGTGTAATAGTGTAATAGTGTAATAGTGCAATAGTGTGTAATAGTGTAATAGTGTGTAATAGTGTAATAGTGTGATAGTGTGCAATAGTGTAATAGTGTAATAGTGTGTAATAGTGTAATAGTGTGTAATAGTGTAATAGTGTAATAGTGTGTAATAGTGTAATAGTGTAATAGTGTAATAGTGTGTAATAGTGTAATAGTGTGTAATAGTGTAATAGTGTGTAATAGTGTAATAGTGTGTAATAGTGTAATAGTGTGTAATAGTGTAATAGTGTGTAATAGTGTAATAGTGTAATAGTGTATTAGTGTGTAATAGTGTAATAGTGTAATAGTGTGTAATAGTGTAATA
The DNA here is from genome assembly GCF_963971535.1 of Notolepis coatsorum. Taxonomy (NCBI): domain Eukaryota; kingdom Metazoa; phylum Chordata; class Actinopteri; order Aulopiformes; family Paralepididae; genus Notolepis; species Notolepis coatsorum. The sequence continues at coordinate 70,969,696 of NC_140166.1, read as the reverse complement.
GTGTAATAGTGTGTAATAGTGTGTAATAGTGTGTAATAGTGTGTAATAGTGTAATAGTGTAATAGTGTGTAATAGTGTAATAGTGTAATAGTGTAATAGTGTAATAGTGTGTAATAGTGTGTAATAGTGTAATAGTGTGTAATAGTGTGTAATAGTGTAATAGTGTGTAATAGTGTAATAGTGTAATAGTGTAATAGTGTGTAATAGTGTAATAGTGTGTAATAGTGTAATAGTGTGTAATAGTGTAATAGTGTGTAATAGTGTGTAATAGTGTAATAGTGTAATAGTGTGTAATAGTGTAATAGTGTGTAATAGTGTAATAGTGTGTAATAGTGTGTAATAGTGTAATAGTGTAATAGTGTGTAATAGTGTAATAGTGTGTAATAGTGTAATAGTGTAATAGTGTGTAGTGTGTAATAGTGTAATAGTGTGTAATAGTGTAATAGTGTGTAATAGTGTAATAGTGTGTAATAGTGTAATAGTGTGTAATAGTGTGTAATAGTGTGTAATAGTGTGTAATAGTGTGTAATAGTGTAATAGTGTGTAATAGTGTAATAGTGTAATAATGTGTAATAGTGTGTAATAGTGTAATAGTGTGTAATAGTGTAATAGTGTGTAATAGTGTAATAGTGTAATAGTGTGTAATAGTGTAATAGTGTAATAGTGTGTAATAGTGTAATAGTGTAATAGTGTGTAATAGTGTAATAGTGTGTAATAGTGTAATAGTGTGTAATAGTGTAATAGTGTAATAGTGTGTAATAGTGTGTAATAGTGTAATAGTGTAATAGTGTGTAATAGTGTAATAGTGTAATAGTGTGTAATAGTGTAATAGTGTGTAATAGTGTAATAGTGTAATAGTGTGTAATAGTGTAATAGTGTAATAGTGTGTAATAGTGTAATAGTGTGTAATAGTGTAATAGTGTGTAATAGTGTAATAGTGTAATAGTGTGTAATAGTGTAATAGTGTGTAATAGTGTAATAGTGTAATAGTGTGTAATAGTGTGTAATAGTGTAATAGTGTGTAATAGTGTAATAGTGTGTAATAGTGTGTAATAGTGTAATAGTGTGTAATAGTGTAATAGTGTAATAGTGTGTAATAGTGTAATAGTGTAATAGTGTGTAATAGTGTGTAATAGTGTAATAGTGTGTAATAGTGTAATAGTGTGTAATAGTGTAATAGTGTAATAGTGTAATAGTGTGTAATAGTGTAATAGTGTGTAATAGTATAATAGTGTGTAATAGTGTGTAATAGTGTAATAGTGTGTAATAGTGTAATAGTGTGTAATAGTGTAATAGTGTAATAGTGTGTAATATTGTAATAGTGTGTAATAGTGTAATAGTGTAATAGTGTGTAATAGTGTAATAGTGTAATAGTGTGTAATAGTGTAATAGTGTAATAGTGTGTAATAGTGTAATAGTGTGTAATAGTGTGTAATAGTGTAATATTGTGTAATATTGTGTAATAGTGTAATAGTGTTGCGGGTTGTGTCATTGCACTCAGTAGGGATATCCTCTTTGATTGGTCTATGTTGACCACTCCCCCGATCCTTAGGCCGCGCCCCCTTTTTGTATCCTTTGAACCGTTTGTCATAGAGACTCGCGAGAGACCCTCTCCCCCGTTGGCCGGCGGTGCACAGGCGTCACCCACACTTTCACAATTTCCCCCGCGCGGAATTGTCTAGTATATACTTATTATCTATATTCTCAGATTTTCCAAACAACACTCGTGCCAGAGCGTTCGCGCCCCATACACGTGAAAGGTATCAAAACGACCGGCTTGCTCCAACTCGAGTTGCTATTCGAACTCGTAAAGTTTCACCGCACCGTCTGGCTACGAATCGACTTTAAACGGTAAAATTTCGGTCCCATTGGGAATGCATTGCATTTTAGAGTGTAGCAGCTGAAATAATCTTTTTCCCCCTACCTTGGGTGAATTGCGAGTGTGATCTCAATTTTGGACGTAGAAATAAAACAAACACATCAAAACGATGACACGGCTGTCATCCCGCTCACAAAAGAAAAATAAATGGAATTGGACATTTCTATCTCAACTGACGACCATTTGTTTGAAGGTTCTCCTCCCCATTGACCGCCATGCAATCGCACTCTAGAAATCACATTTTTCACACTATTTTTTAGCCTTCTGTTCCGATCGCCGAAGGAGTGCCACAATATCGCACGAATGTCACAATATCGCGCACAACCCTTCGCCTACTCGTTGTAGTGCTCATGTGCGCGTCACAACGCTTCATCTCTTATAGTTTTCTTTTAATCAATGTGACAATGCAGTCATGCATCTGCCTCCATAGAAATGCATTGAATAGAAAATATGCAAGTCATAGTGATTGCTTCACCTGTGTGGCTCATGGCTCACTCATGATTGGTTCAGCTGTGTGGCTCGTGGCTGAGCTGCCAATGACATCATCCACTTAACCCATCATTGGCCATCACTGTGTTGCAGTACTGAATTGCTGACAGCGCCCTCTGTCTTGTGGGTTGTGTCATTGTACTCAGTAGGGATATCCTCTTTCATTTTTCATTGGTCCATGTTGACCCCCTTTCATTGGTCGATGTTGACCACTCCCCCGATCCTTAGACCACGCCCCCTTAGGCCACACCCCCTCAGTGTATCTCTTGAACCGTTTGTCGTAGAGACTTGCGGATTGTGCCATTGTACTCGGTGTAATAGTGTAATAGTGTGTAATAGTGTAATAGTGTGTAATAGTGTAATAGTGTAATAGTGTGTAATAGTGTAATAGTGTGTAATAGTGTAATAGTGTAATAGTGTGTAATAGTGTAATAGTGTAATAGTGTGTAATAGTGTAATAGTGTGTAATAGTGTAATAGTGTAATAGTGTGTAATAGTGTAATAGTGTGTAATAGTGTGTAATAGTGTAATAGTGTAATAGTGTGTAATAGTGTAATAGTGTCTAATAGTGTAATAGTGTGTAATAGTGTAATAGTGTAATAGTGTGTAATAGTGTAATAGTGTAATAGTGTGTAATAGTGTAATAGTGTGTAATAGTGTAATAGTGTGTAATAGTGTAATAGTGTAATAGTGTAATAGTGTGTAATAGTGTAATAGTGTGTAATAGTGTAATAGTGTGTAATAGTGTAATAGTGTAATAGTGTGTAATAGTGTAATAGTGTAATAGTGTGTAATAGTGTAATAGTGTGTAATAGTGTAATAGTGTAATAGTGTGTAATAGTGTAATAGTGTAATAGTGTGTAATAGTGTAATAGTGTGTAATAGTGTAATAGTGTGTAATAGTGTAATAGTGTGTAATAGTGTAATAGTGTAATAGTGTGTAATAGTGTAATAGTGTGTAATAGTGTAATAGTGTGTAATAGTGTAATAGTGTAATAGTGTGTAATAGTGTAATAGTGTGTAATAGTGTAATAGTGTAATAGTGTGTAATAGTGTAATAGTGTGTAATAGTGTGTAATAGTGTGTAATAGTGTGTAATAGTGTAATAGTGTAAAATAGTGTAATAGTGTGTAATAGTGTAATAGTGTAATAGTGTGTAATAGTGTAATAGTGTGTAATAGTGTAATAGTGTGTAATAGTGTAATAGTGTGTAATAGTGTGTAATAGTGTAATAGTGTAATAGTGTGTAATAGTGTAATAGTGTAATAGTGTGTAATAGTGTAATAGTGTAATAGTGTAATAGTGTAATAGTGTGTAATAGTGTAATAGTGTAATAGTGTGTAATAGTGTAATAGTGTGTAATAGTGTAATAGTGTGTAATAGTGTAATAGTGCAATAGTGTGTAATAGTGTAATAGTGTAATAGTGTTATAGTGTGTAATAGTGTAATAGTGTAATAGTGTAATAGTGTGTAATAGTGTGTAATAGTGTGTAATAGTGTAATAGTGTGTAATAGTGTAATAGTGTGTAATAGTGTGTAATAGTGTAATATTGTGTAATAGTGTTGCGGGTTGTGTCATTGCACTCAGTAGGGATATCCTCTTTGATTGGTCTATGTTGACCACTCCCCCGATCCTTAGGCCGCGCCCCCTTTTTGTATCCTTTGAACCGTTTGTCATAGAGACTCGCGAGAGACCCTCTCCCCCGTTGGCCGGCGGTGCACAGGCGTCACCCACACTTTCACAATTTCCCCCGCGCGGAATTGTCTAGTTATTATTATTATTATTATTATTAATAATAATAATAATAATAATAATAATAATTATTATTATTATTATTATTATTATTATTATTATTATTATTATTATTATTATTATTATTATTATTATTATTTGATGGGCTAAGACAGTTCTGAAAAAAAAAGATTTTCTACCTAACAAGACAAACTCTTGCATGTGGTTTAATCTACTCTACATGGTCCTCACTCCAAATGATCAAAATATGTAGCAGCTTTACTCATCATGGGTGGATTACATGATATTACAGTTTCTGATCACTGAAATTCTATTTCAGTTTATTATAATTTTTTCACTTGTGCTTGTTACGCTTGCTTTTTTTATGCAGAGAGAAACATAGTGTAGGCCTACATGTAATGTAATTCACTTTAATTGGTTTCAAACTGTATAGCTGGCTCTGGATAACTCTCAAAACATGAATATTCCTAATGGTTAAACAGTCAAATTTATTCCAAATTGTAGCTTTATATTTCATTAGAAACCCATGCCAATGTGCAACAGAATCGTGAAGTGAATGTACAATAATCAGTGTCTACTGCTGTCAGGACAGCCCAACGTCAGTAATAAAGGTATGATGACAAAAAAAAATTACATATTTACTATTTACAACAATGCAGTCAGTGAGATGCCACCTCTTTGCCCTGGAGCCTCTTGCAGTTGTCGTCATGCTCTCTAACCCCTGGAGGATAATGAAGCTACTGGTCAACACAGTGCCATGGTGTTTCCTGTCTCAGATAGGTCAGGCAGATGGACAGAGGAGCGGAGAGAGATCAGCATAGATGCATAGTCACACACACTGCGATCAGCGGGCCAATATCGCTCTCTCCAGCCAACTCTAAAACTACCCTGATAACCTGAGCTGGGAGGATTAGCCTTGTAATCACACACTGTCAAGCTATATCGGGCACTGTGCCCCCCCCCCCCCCCCCCTTTTGGGCCATTGGCGTAAAGCTGGGTTCTCCCCTGAGGCCATGCGAGGCTATGCCTATGACACATCACTCTCTCTCTCTCTCAGTGTGTTTACGTCACACATAGGGGATGAGACACTGTGACATTAATTAGACCTCTGAGCTCGGAACTGGGTTGAGAACCTGGGGCAAAAGTTACCGTACAAAGAACATGTCAGCAAAATATGCCATGCGTATAGCTAGTTTCCTATCATACGGTATACATGATTCATTGCTAGCATCAGCTAATTTCCTGTCATATAAAAACGAGATTGAATGAGAATTCTTTTTTGAAGAAAGGGATTAAGAGAAATCAGACATGTTACCCCCATCCTGAGTGTTCTCCCTTGGGTTCCCTCATCCGACCATCAGCCTCCATTCCTCTACCACTATCTACAACCGTCTTCAATCAAATATTGTTCTGGACCATCTACTCCCTCCACATAGACTACCTCATCAATTATCAATCTGGCAGCATGGAATGTTTCATTGGAAGCTATTATAGGCATCTCGGTATCAGCAACTTCCCCAACTTTGGTCTTTGATGATGAACACAGGATATGAAGGGGTAATTTTGTATTTTTCATTTGCATGGGGACAATCGTGTAGTTAAAGGTATATTTCAGCAATCTTGCCTCTATGTAAGAAGAACATCTACAAGTAAACTAGTGATCACTGCTGTCCCTGTTGTCCACTGCCAACACCCAGGGGTGCAGTCGTAATATGGGCGAAGGCCAAACGCCCGCGCACGCGCGCTCCAGTGCACGCGCATACATGTTCCCTCGGTTGCGCACAAAACAGATGATATCCTTCCAGTCGGGAGATCAAGCAACCCCCCACCACACCTACAGGGCTTGTATTTGGTTGTCGGTATCCTATTATTATGCAAAGTCTAGGTGATAAGTGCCGGCGGCCGGGGTATACGGCGCGACAAGTCATTTTTGTGTCGTCGCGCAGGCACTTATCACCTAGACTTTGCATAATAATAGGATGCGCGCACTTCGGCCTCAGTGACGAAGCCCAAACGTCGTTTGACCGCGTATGCCCAGCACTGCACCCCTGCCAACACCACCATTCCTCCCAGGTGTCAGGCTCCTCATTCACTTCCATTCATTTTGAGAACCATGTCTAAATATAACACTTCTGAATTATAAACAAACAATACAGCAAAGGTACTTGTTTTTATTTAATAATTTTTTTTATTATTATCTTTTCCCCCCTTTTTCCATTTTTTTTCTCCCATCCCAATGTTAGTCGTTATGCCAATTCCCAATCCCCTTCCTGGTCGTTGCGCACTCTACCCCCTACCGTCGGTCTGGGAGGGCGGAGACTATCACATGCTTCCTCCGATACATGTGTAGCCAGCCCACCGCTTCTTTTCACCTGGCAGCGCGGACTCTCACTGAGAGAGTGTAACGTGTGGAAGGTCACACTACCTCTCCCAGATCCTTCCCTTGCTGTGCAGGGCAGGCGCCCCGACCGAACTGTAGGAGTCGCTGTTTACAATGACCAGGACCCACCCTCGCCGGCTTTCCCACCCGCTAACACTGCCAATTGTGTCAGTATGGACGGTCGGCCAAGCCGGAGGCACCACAGCTGGATTTCATCCCACTGTCTCTGTGGTGGTAGACAGATGCTTAGTCCGCTGCGCTACCCGGCCGACCCAGGTACTTGTTTTTCTTTAGCTATTTTTACCATTTTCAAATGATGAGTATAGGAGCTATTTCTTACTTCGGGTGTAGTCTGACTAACTGTCAACTTCTCACAGAATGTTTGAAATCTTTCTTCCAACAAGGCAGCAGGTAACCATGGAAACACCTGCAAAAATGGCCGGATGTGGTTTTATTTTTCAAAGGTCATAAATATCTAAATACATATCAAATTATGCCAAAACAAACATGTATATTTGACTCAGAATAGTCTGTTTTATTTAAATCTGCACAGCAGTAGTTTGTATGATATTTAGACTATATTTAATTCACATTTAGGTCCTCAAAATGAATGGAAGTGAATGAGGCGTCTGACACCTGGGAGGAGCCTGACACCTGGAGGAAGGAGGAGGAGCCTGACACCTGGAGGAAGGAGGAGGAGCCTGACACCTGGAGGAAGGGGGAGGAGCCTGACACCTGGAGGAAGGAGGAGGAGCCAGACACCTGGAGGAAGGAGGAGGAGCCTGACACCTGGAGGAAGGGGGAGGAGTCTGACACCTGGTGGAAGGAGGAGCCTGACACCTGGAGGAAGGAGGAGGAGCCTGACACCTGGAGGAAGGAGGAGGAGCCTGACACCTGGAGGAAGGAGGAGGAGCCTGACACCTGGAGGAAGGAGGAGGAGTCTGACACCTGGTGGAAGGAGGAGCCTGACACCTGGAGGAAGGAGGAGGAGCCTGACACCTGGGAGGAAGGAGGAGCCTGACACCTGGAGGAAGGAGGAGGAGCCTGACACCTGGAGGAAGGAGGAGGCGCCTGACACCTGGAGGAAGGGGGAGGAGTCTGACACCTGGTGGAAGGAGGAGGAGCCTGACACCTGGAGGAAGGAGGAGGAGCCTGACACTTGGAGGAAGGAGGAGGAGCCTGACACTTGGAGGAAGGAGGAGGAGCCTGACACCTAGGAGGAAGGAGGAGCCTGACACTTGGAGGAAGGAGGAGGAGCCTGACACCTAGGAGGAAGGAGGAGCCTGACACCTGGGAGGAAGGAGGAGGAGCCTGACACCTGGGAGGAAGGAGGAGGAGCCTGACACCTGGAGGAAGGAGGAGGCGCCTGACACCTGGAGGAAGGAGGAGGAGCCTGACACCTGGAGGAAGGAGGAGGAGCCTGACACCTGGAGGAAGGAGGAGGAGCCTGACACTTGGAGGAAGGAGGAGGAGCCTGACACTTGGAGGAAGGAGGAGGAGCCTGACACCTAGGAGGAAGGAGGAGCCTGACACCTGGGAGGAAGGAGGAGGAGCCTGACACCTGGAGGAAGGAGGAGGAGCCTGACACCTGGAGGAAGGAGGAGGAGCCTGACACCTGGGAGGAAGGAGGAGGAGCCTGACACCTGGAGGAAGGAGGAGGAGCCTGACACCTGGAGGAAGGAGGAGGAGCCTGACACCTGGGAGGAAGGAGGAGCCTGACACCTGGGAGGAAGGAGGAGCCTGACACCTGGGAGGAAGGAGGAGGAGCCTGACACCTGGAGGAAGGAGGAGGAGGAGCCTGACACCTGGAGGAAGGAGGAGGAGCCTGACACCTGGGAGGAAGGAGGAGGAGCCTGACACCTGGGAGGAAGGAGGAGCCTGACACCTGGAGGAAGGAGGAGGAGCCTGACACCTGGGAGGAAGGAGGAGGAGCCTGACACCTGGGAGGAAGGAGGAGGAGCCTGACACCTGGAGGAAGGAGGAGGAGCCTGACACCTGGAGGAAGGAGGAGGAGCCTGACACCTGGAGGAAGGAGGAGGAGCCTGACACCTGGAGGAAGGAGGAGGAGCCTGACACCTGGGAGGAAGGAGGAGGAGCCTGACACCTGGAGGAAGGAGGAGGAGTCTGACACCTGGAGGAAGGAGGAGGAGCCTGACACCTGGGAGGAAGGAGGAGGAGCCTGACACCTGGAGGAAGGAGGAGGAGCCTGACACCTGGAGGAAGGAGGAGCCTGACACCTGGGAGGAAGGAGGAGGAGCCTGACACCTGGGAGGAAGGAGGAGGAGCCTGACACCTGGAGGAAGGAGGAGGAGGAGCCTGACACCTGGAGGAAGGAGGAGGAGCCTGACACCTGGAGGAAGGAGGAGGAGGAGCCTGACACCTGGAGGAAGGAGGAGGAGCCTGACACCTGGAGGAAGGAGGAGGAGCCTGACACCTGGGAGGAAGGAGGAGGAGCCTGACACCTGGAGGAAGGAGGAGGAGCCTGACACCTGGAGGAAGGAGGAGGAGCCTGACACCTGGAGGAAGGAGGAGGAGCCTGACACCTGGGAGGAAGGAGGAGGAGCCTGACACCTGGAGGAAGGAGGAGGAGCCTGACACCTGGGAGGAAGGAGGAGGAGCCTGACACCTGGGAGGAAGGAGGAGGAGCCTGACACCTGGAGGAAGGAGGAGGAGGAGCCTGACACCTGGAGGAAGGAGGAGGAGCCTGACACCTGGGAGGAAGGAGGAGCCTGACACCTGGGAGGAAGGAGGAGGAGCCTGACACCTGGGAGGAAGGAGGAGGAGCCTGACACCTGGGAGGAAGGAGGAGCCTGACACCTGGAGGAAGGAGGAGGAGCCTGACACCTGGAGGAAGGAGGAGCCTGACACCTGGAGGAAGGAGGAGGAGCCTGACACCTGGGAGGAAGGAGGAGGAGCCTGACACCTGGAGGAAGGAGGAGGAGCCTGACACCTGGAGGAAGGAGGAGGAGCCTGACACCTGGAGGAAGGAGGAGGAGCCTGACACCTGGAGGAAGGAGGAGGAGCCTGAC